>NC_046981.1:9449032-9749032 GCF_009769545.1 Cyclopterus lumpus | reverse complement strand
TCTTTGGCTATTTCTCTCCTCCCTTTCCTTCCATCACATCTCTCCCAATCCCATTCTCCTTCTTCTTGCCACCCGTTATCCATTGTCTCCCCCACACCCCCTCTCTATTTTTGCCCTCCCCTCTCCTCTCCTCTCCCCCCTCCTCCTCTTCTCCTCCTCCCTCCCTCTTTCTCTCTCTCTGTAGCCTCCCAGTGGTCTTGCTGAGGGGCATATGCTGTTGCAGGGAGAAGGGGATGTCAGCTTGGATTTCAACACTGTCACAACAGGGGAACACACACAACCCGTACAGGCACACAGACACACACACACACATGCACACACGCAGGTATACAGGCACAGGAAGCAAATGGCCGCTTATTAAATATGCTGCATTTCTGTCTCGCACACACATACATGCACAGGCATAGACACAAATGTAAACATGAATCAAATGGCCACTTGTACAGTGTGTGTGCGCACAGACACACACACACACACACACACACACACACACACACACACACACACACATACACACTGAAAAGAGTCTCACCAGGATACAAAACAGTGCTTGTCTGCAAACTGCCTGACAGGCAGAAAATAGCCCTGTCTAAGGAGGTGTGAGAGGAGAGGAGAGGAGAGGAGAGAAGCAGTGTAACGAAAGGAAGTGGAGGGGAAGAGTCAGGAAAGGAGGGTAAAAGATCAGAAAAAAGAGAGGATAAAACAGAGGACATCAACGGCACACAGGGCTTTATGTATGGAAACCAGATCGCACTAGAAACACAACACCTAACAGCTGAGTGACAGTTTGTTGAAAACAACCCTTTCTTTCTTTCCTGTCCATACCCATCCCTCCTTTACAGCCGCCTTTTGTAAATCCCTTTGTTTTCTCTCTCACCTCTAATTCTCTCTTTCAGCTCCTGATATGGTATCAATGACCTTAGCTCAGTACAGCATGGTCACACTGGCCTGACCAGAATCCCATTACTGACACCCTTCATGTGTAACATTACTGCACTGTGTGTGTGTATGCCTGTGAACATGCGTGACATTGCCCTTTCCATAGCAACAACAATATTATGGGTGGTGCGTACACACAAACTGACACACACACACACACACACACACACAAACTGACACAAACTAACACACACACACCTGAATAAAAAACATATACTGTATGCTTTTAGTAAAACATTTGAATAACACACACACACACACACACACACACACACACACACACACACACACACACACAACTACACACACTTTGCAGAATCATTCAATTTGTATTATTACAGCCTCCTCCTCTAAAGTTATTAATCCTCTACACAGGGGTTTTTGAAACATTTCCATCTGGGAACCAAGCTCATTAAAACGGCGCTCATGTGGGTACCAACCAAACTGTGAAACAATATGTGACTTGACACTTAGTTTAAAGCAGCAAAAAAGTGTATGTGCAACATTTATTTGTCATCCCGTATCACACATGAGGTTTTAAAGCTCTACCGTGATTTAAATGTTTGAATAACACCATTTTCTGTCGTTAAATACATTTGATGTAGATGAGCAGCATCTGCTCCACTGCCTCTGAGGGATGCAGTGGGCGGACTCTGCTATGATTATGTAAATGAATAGCAAATTTGCCAATACAAACCCTGATACAGATGGGCAGCTCCATTCAGCCATAAATCAAGGCTGGGAGAAATAGCCTTTATGATGACCTTAATGATTTAACATTGATTTATAATGTAACACTTCTATATTGTTAATTTCCAACATCCACCTGTAAGTCTAAAGACACCTCACATTAGGTTTCCAAAATTAGACTGGACTGGTACTTTCTTAGTATTCACAAATGAAAGGCACATTGCAAAGTTGAACAAATGATGGAACAAGGAGATTCACCAGGAATATATATTTCTATTATACAGTCACACACATAAAAGCTCCCATATGGACAAAGACCCTATGAGGACGATAACTACAGGATTGATTAGAGTTGACTTTAAGAACGGCTTTGATTTTACAAGCTGCTGTTGAAATTGCTGCATCAGCCCTATTGAGGCCATATGGTTTGTTTTATGGATGAAACTGGCAAACACAACACACAGAATAGTTTGGGTTTAGGGAAGCACATTTATATACACCACGTATAAGATATGAACACTTTAGGAATATGCAATACATTGTGATTTTCTTCTTAAACAAGGCTTTGCATATAGTATAAATGAAAATTACAGTAAAATGTGTGGACAAAAACTCATAAATGTGCAGAATACTGCTAACTCAAAGCTTCTTATCTATGTAGTATGTTACAAGCATATAGATCCAATATAGTGGCCGTCAAATTCAACAAGGTTGGCTGATCTTTCTGCGAATTATTCTCAATGATTAATGATCTTATTACTACAGCCGTCCCTCCCTCCTCTTAAAAAACACACACACAAGAGATACGAGTGTATGATTAGAGGGGTGGAAATGAGAGGAATAAGGAGCAGTGCATAGTGCAACATAGAGGGAGAATGTGGGAATCTTTGCATAGTTACACTGATTAATGCCTTTCCTGGCAATCTTACAGCAGCTCTTTTTATACCAAATAAACGGGAAACATGCTTTTTCAAGAATGAATTGTGTGTGTCAGGCGATTGGAAAAAAAACTAAAAGACAAAAGGATAAAAAGGAGGGGGCAAAAAAGACATGTCTACATAATGCATATTTTTGTTGAATTAGCAGAGATAACAACCATTGCATATGCATGGTTTAGCCCTCATTCTTTTATTTAGTAAACTGGGGATAAATAACTCAGCACAAACAATTGATAAGACAAAAATATATAAATGAGTAAAGACAACAACAACAAGCATGTACGCAGAGCGGAGACTGGCTTTTGGTTGCTCTACATCCGACAGCATTCATCTGGAAACTGCGATCATTGATGAACTAGAATTAGGAGGAGCCTTTAATGCATGTTTGTGTTTGTTTGTTCATGCATCGGCTTGAGTGTGCATAAGACGACGTGCTCCGTTAGAGAGCGTCTGTATCTTAACCCGACATGTTGTCGAAGCACCTGAACCGTTTTGCAGAGAGAACATCCGCTCTGTATTCCTGACTGGAATAATGTGGATGCTGAGTCCACAGACTTGTTAGAACACGTATTACGTTATAGAGGTCAATGCAGTAAAGTTACTCTCAATCGTGCTCCCAGAAGAAGCAGTTCATTTGGGGTAAAATAACATCTGTTCCTTCTGTTTGCATGATGTGATGTGGCATTTTCATGGTTTGCTGAGCACAAACTTCCTTGTAATTGGTTTGCTTTCCTCTTAGCAAATGCAATGACCCCTGTTGGAGGTGATTAAGTGTGTGTGTGTGTGTGTGTGTGTGTGTGTGTGTGTGTGTGGAGGGGGGGATGCTACTATTTGCAAAACACTTGATCTACAATTGTCTAAGACCTGTAAACAATGTCGTGGATTAGTTTCCGTAAGACAACCATGTCAGGTCTAAGATGAATAAACGCACTGATCATTATAAATACACAATGCTATTATCATTATACTAAATGGCTGCCCTCATCATCACGCTAACTTTGCAGCTGACTGAACACCACTGATAAGATAATCATGTATACTCCTTGTTTCATGTTCACAACTTGTTTTCGTATAAATTCATTGTGTGTATTTATGTGACTTATTCTTTGTGATAAAATCGAGAATAATTATGAATAATTAGACATCAAAAGCTTATAGCGCCCCTGCAAATAGTTCTGTGACTGGTAATTGTGAGAACGAGTGCAGAGTGAAACATTATTCCTGCAGTACTGAACAGATGCTCAGAGGACAGGCATCAGCAGAGCAGAGAAGGAGAACCACCAGCACAAGAAAAAGTGAAAAAGTGGCCTGACTAATGCTAGATTAGAAATCTAAATAATTAGACTAACTACACAAAGTGCACAAACAAGCAACTCTCTCTTTCTCTGTTTTACTGCAGCAGTGAAGAACTGAAACAAACAAACAAAGAGTTTAATGTGAGTAAACAGTCCCTGATTATATGCCCGTCTTTTAAAAGCTGGATCTTACTGTAACAACTCTTACTGTGAAAACTTCTCTATCCATTATTTTAAGAACGCTATACTCTGACTCAGAAACTAAATTTGACAATTGCAGATATATTTTGCAAAGACCACCTGCAAATACCTTCCAGTCATTTGTTCTATGGCGACTTCCGTAGAGGGACAGAGGAAAGCTTACAAAGGCCAGAGTCACTGCCTCAAGTACAGTTTATTTTATTTTCTAAGCTGAGGAGCAAAAACTGCTGCTTGCGTCACTCAAACCCCTCCAAAAATATAATGAGTGTGTGTGAGACTTCTACGTGAAGGCAATGTTTTAAAAACAGTTGGAGAGCATTAAATCTATTTTCTATTTTTGTAACACTTAGACGGTGGGTCTGTAGTCCAGTAAACATTGTAAACAAAACAATCGAACTTCTGACTCTTTAGAACAGAACTTTTGTTAAACTTAAAACACTGAAAGTTCATTTCAAAACTATTGATGACCGTGAACAGATTGTCAAGCAACACCATGAGCTTCAACATCAGCCCCTCAAAACAGCTGAAATATGGGGGGACAGTAAGAAAGAAGGGGAAGAAAGTGGGAATTAGCCAGAAAGCAAGAGAGCTGGTTAGAAGAGAGAGAGATAAAATGGAGTGGGGTGAGGCAGAGATGGAGGAATGCAAGTGGGAAGAGATGGGTGTGACTAGAAAGGTGTGATGCAAGGAGCAGGATGAGTCTCTAATTAGCTTTTTTAGCTCGAACTTCGAAATCTGACCTTAATAAACAGATGATATAAACACACATGCATACACAAATCCATGGCCACATACACACACACACACACACACACACAGTGTGATGAAAGTGTTACCTCAGCATTTTCCAGCTAAATGTACTCATTAGCCTAGTTGCACATGGCTGCCTGGGAAAACAACAAAGTCAGCTCCAGAAAGCAGAAAGCATTCATCTAAGAGGCTGTCAGAGTGGGAGACAGAGAGCAGAGGTCTCAGCACATGCACAAACTCACGGCTGCATTATTTTCTCTAAGACTGACTCCGCTTGAATGCTATTACATACATTTCCACTAAATGTGTATTCAAGCAATTTTCAGCTTTCCCTCACAAATAAGAGATGTCATAATGAATGAGTACCATCAGATTCAGTTAAAACTGCTACCTGTAATAACAATATTATTTCAAACTGGTGTCAAGACAGCTTTTGTTAATTACTCCACCATCTTGTTGCTCGTTACAATTTACCAATCAAAGTACACATTAGCTTATTGTACTGTAAAGGAAAAGATAAAACAAGATATCATGAAGCTAAGGCCTTGCGTGTCTACTTTTTCAAGCACCTGTTGCTTTAGGTTAAAGGTTGAAAATGCATGGCTAGGGGTTAGGTTTATCATTCAAACCAGAATGCCACAGAGCAGAGCGAGCCAAGCCAGTGATCATATGTAATGAGTGGGGATGAGAGTCTCGAATCCACTTGACATGCATGTCTTCAGCACTATCAGACAATGTGAAACTCCCCCAGAAATGGCCAGTGGGTCATTTAATGGGTGCCCCCTGTTAACCTTCCACTCCCCCTCTCCATCCCCTGGTAGCAGAGATGGCGCAGGGGCAGAGGGGTCGTTTGGTTGAATATGTTCGTCTAGTCTGCCTGAGACATTGATCATTTATCTGACTGAGGTTTGTGCCAGTTAGAATCGATGGCTCCGATCATATCTGTAGCCTAACTGTGCAGTGTTTTGATAAATGCATAGCGCTGTCCATGGTGCTGAAGTGGCTATCCACTGATAGCACTGTCCTGAATGTGTGTCCACCTCGGAAGGCAAAGAAGAGATCAGCTGCTACCTGATTGCAGGGCGAGAGTCAATCTGAAAGAGCAGGTTAATTTATTTTAATTGTATAACTTGGTGCGCTTTAAACTCATGGTGCAACATTTAAGAGAGTCACAGTTGTGTTAACAATTCGCAGGTTGCTGTTTTTAGGAAATATCTGTATACATTTTCACTAACTGTTCACCAGAGCACCAGCCTGCTCCAGGGTAGATGCTAACACATGGATGATTGTTGTCAATATGAAAAGGCAAACTAGAGAACACAGCTCCTCCAAACTGTCTTCTCTAGTTAGTGAAATACTGGACTGTGTCATACACTCAACCAAGTCCAAAGGGGCTTTTTTCTGTGGGAGGGAAGAGCGTCTTGCAGAATCTGCTGAACGAGAGTTCAGGAGTATTTCTGGCTGCTTTTGTGCATATTCCAGCCTCACATAAAGCTCCAGGCTCATGTTTGGAGTCATGAAACTTGTGTTTTCAAAAGGGACAGGGGGCACACACATTGGAGAGAGGGAGGAAGAGAGACAGTTTACTGTGGACTTTAGCTTTCTTCTTTCTTTTGTCAAAAGGGACAGTGCAGTAACACAATTCCTTTCTGGACAGTAAATGAGGTCCTCTGAGACTTCTTGCCCTGCGATGCCTGAACTAAAAGCTGGTGGTGAGCAACAGGAGTGTTTCTCATGCCCAATAGTGCATCGTTTAGCTTCTCAGACTCAAGGCACCCACTGTGTAAAATCACACTGTGGAGCGGAGGCTAGTGGAACACAAGCAAGCAAAATAAGGCAGGATTTACTCTTTGCTCTCTCAGCTTCTCTGTGATCGATTCCCAAGTGTGCAAGACACCAGTGATGCTGCCATCGCCACAATCCCCTCTTTAGAGGATGTAGCACACACACATCTTTCACACAATAAGGCATATCATACAGTATGGCAATTTTGATAACCTAGTAGGCTGTTCTTTATTGAATAATAGTAAACAATACCTACGGTACCCATCTTATCTATGTGTTACTAAACACATTTGGCATATTTGAACTAGATTAGAAAAAAGCAGGTTTACTTGCATATACAACATTGTCTACTCCAGCTAGAAAAGTAATTTCAGCTTCTGCAATAATTAAGCAGCAACTAGCTGTTGGTTAGTAGTACAGTATTGTCAAGTCCCAGGTGTATAAAATAATTGAGGCAATCAGAGGTTACAGTCATTATTTATATAATAATGATATATATACCAGCCAGTAATTATTCAAAATGTGTTTTTACATTAATTAAAACTAAGGACTTAAATGTATAACATGTATTTAATACTTATGACTGCTCCCGTTGCACTTTTTTCTTACATACATCTGCGTCTATAAAAAGTACAAGTCCCTTTGTTTACATTATAATTGACAAGCCGTACTTGGATATGGCTTAATGGATAAACAGCTTAATGGATAAATTGCGTGTGACTGGTTTTCCGTCTCAGTATGATGTCTTATAAAAGGTAAATGCTTTCACATCACGAGCGAGAAATATATTAATTTAGATTATGATTGAGAAGTATAGTGTATTAATTGAGACCCAGTGGTGGTGTGATAATTGAGGAGTTCATTGTATACATATTCATTACTCCATAATGTGCTGTATATATAATCTGTGTGAGCTGAGCTGGAGATGCAAACAAGCTGCCAGTGAAATGTTTTAATTGGCCTGTTCCATTTCCATTTCAATAAGGTGTCCCTTCCACTCCTCTCCTCCTGTTTTGTCCCCTCTACTTCTCTCAAGCTGTCCTGTTTGATATGTGACATGTTGGCTCCCTCTCTTCTTCCTGTTAATGGATCGCTTAACTCCATAATTTGGAGCTGTATGTGAAGAGATAAAGCCGAGTGTATGTGGATGAGTGAGTCTGTGTGCGATTGGATGCAGCAGGACAAGCGTAACACAGGAAGTTGAAAGAGGAGAGGATGGGAAGATGAAAGGAGCGACATGAAAGGAGGAGAGAAAAGTTGAGATTTCGCGAACACTACAAGTGGATCTCTGGCAACTGAAATGAGATGTTCTTCTGATCACGAGCCATTACACGCTGAACCCACCAAAACTGTCATCCAAAGTTATTTGGAATGAGGCCATCGTATCAGCACTTGAATTCATATATCAAGACAGTTTTGAGTTTTATAACTTTGTTATAGAGTCAATTTATTTTTGAGTACATTAATAGTAATGTGTGAGTCCATAATAAATACATTAAATAAATCCTGACTTTTTTTTTTTTACAAGCAGAATTTACATATGGTAAATGGTACATGGACCTTTACTTGTATAGCGCTTTTCTAGTCTTCCGACCACCCAAAGTGCTTTCACACTACATGACATCATTCACCCATTCACATCCATCCATACGCTGATGGGAGGGGCTACCATGCCATCAGAAGTAACTAACATTCACACATATTCATACATCGCAGGCACAGCTAGGGAGCAATTTGGGGTGAAGGTCTTGCCCATGGACACATCGACATGGATTAGCGGAGCCAGGGATCGAACCGCCGATCCTCTGATTGAAGGACGACCCTGCTCACCACTGAGCCACGAGTCACCCCGAGTAATTCAGTCAATTAATATCGTTTGGCACAAAAGCCTATGGAAGCCTTTGTGTACTCATGTATGAATACATGAATGGGAAAAAGTGTTCATATTGTCTTATCTACACTATGTGTGCCCCCAGCCCCCAACAAAAAAAAGTTTGTGAAAGCAGCTCTTGAATTGTAAATACTATCATCAAGATAACATTATCCAGTTGAGTGCAAAAGAAAGTGTACAATTAACATACCAGCAACACAAGCAATGATAACCAAAATACCCGGTGCACTGTAAAAACCTAAAATCATGAAGTAAAAGGAACTCGAAAAAATTTTAATAGAAACCACAATATTTTAAATGAATAATGAATAAACAAAAAAAAAGGTGCAATTTTGTGATAGCTTCTTGCAAACGCTCTTGCCTCTATCCCTCTTATCTTTCTTCCTCTAGTTTATTTAAATTATCCTTTTTTTCCCTCTGTCCTTTCCTTCCATCTTTAATTCCAACGGCTTTTTTCTCCTTCCCTCCATCTCCTCTTTCCTCCCCATTTCGCCCATCTCTCCAGGCCTCGTGCTTCCACTTCCAACCCTCGTGCTTTCTCTGCTCCTCTTTTCCTCCTTATTTCACTAGAATCCTCAGTTCTTTTCTCCCCCCCCCCACCCCCCATAAGGACTCTTTCTCGTTCCTACTCTTGCTTCCATCTCAACCCTTCTTCATTGCCCCCCCTCTGTTCGTCTTTGTGTACCCTGCCATTCTCCGTGCTGCCCCAGGCTCAGACATATGGCGCTCTCCTCTCTGCTATTGTCATCCATTAACACAGTTGTCGGTGGGAATTACAGACACGTAGCGCAACACGCAAGGCTGTGCTCCAGCTTCTGATGTGGGAGACAGAACAAGACAGGGAAATCTGTTCGGTGTCTTGAAAAGGGCAAGAAAAGAAATGTGAGACGCTGCATTTCAAACATTACCTTCAGAGAAGAAATGCCTTGCAAAACTTATGAGAGTTTAACATGAAAACTCACATAATTTGAATGTAAAAAATGTCCACTGAGTCGTTGATAGCTAATGCCTGAACACACAAATGAAAACAGGTAGAGCTTCTTAAAGAAGTCCTCACCACCTGATAAGAGATGAGGTTTGGCCCTTTGCCGAGAACGATAGTTTAGTCCAAGCCTCAGCATTGTAAAAGTCATCAAGACCATAAAATCTTCTCAAACACTCCAGTAACATAATCGACTGATAATCCTGCATATATGGTCCAGTTACTTGTGTTTATGTAAACATATGGGGCATTACAGCCATTGTTTGTTGCTACTGAAATTAGCTTCTTGCTTTTTTTGTATCATTTTCTTGCATCATAAATGCTATCACTTGACAACGGATAACTTGTGTCATTGAAGTTCTCTCTTGGAAGATCAAAAGCTAACATCTGAGAACAATAGGGAGCGCTGGAAGCAGTATTTTTGAAAATCGTTGATGTTTTTTGGGGATGTCTGTGGGTCTGTTATTTAATGTCAGTTTCGTCATTCGAATGCACATTTTCAGTTTCATCATTACACTTGATTTTAACACCATTATCTGACAAGGCTTTTCCTATTTAACGCCAGGATATTTATCTCTGAATCTCTTGCTTGCAGCTTTAACAGTTTTCAATAAAATGGAAAACGTCACATTCCTCCAACCTGTAGCTCTGCGTCACTGCTTGTGCTTCTGAAAAGCTTTGAGCTGCACTTTATTGGAGATGTTGAAGTTATCATTTGAATTTAGAATAAGCCACACAATGGGGAGCAGATCAGACGGGTTTTCTGTCAGTTCTGTTGTCCACACATTTAGATTGAGTACCAAACTGTCTAAAGGTACATATCAACAGAGCAATAGCATAATGCACAGCACTAGAGGGAAGGTACATTTTAAATATATAGATTTATTTTTGTACCATTGCTAATTTTTCCTCACAATATTACACACATATATATATATATATATATATATATATATATATATATATATATATATATATATATATGCTTTACTTGAACAGATATGTGGAAATTGTTTTTAATTTCAAGAAAGTTTGAAACGAAGGGACATCTTGCCGAAACATATAAGCTATCAAAATCCAGGGGTAATAAATTAATTCTAATTAATTAATGTATCATTGAGGTAAATTGTTGCCACATGCACATTCAAAGATATTACTCCACCTAACAAGAGACACACACAAGAGGAGGGAGGAGTTCATTATGTCTACATGTGTGTTGATGCAGTAGGGTTATCAATTATCTGAAAGCGGTACAGAATGCCTGAGAGCCCTACTGCATTATACTTAATTTTGGGGGGTGTTTTTCTTTTCAGAAAATGTAAGGGTGTGACCCTCAAAAGTCCATGGGGGGTGGGGACTTTTAACTGGTTATGAAACAGTCTGGATTTCACAGTGTCTCCTTCTCTGGCCAGCAGCAGCAGAGTTTTGCCTTTCTGCTCCACAGATCCCCGCTGGGAGCCAGAACGCTGCTGGAGACCTGGGTTGCATTGCTGGGCCCCTGGAGGGAGGGGAGGCAGAACCAGATCCTGGACTGCGACTGTCAGAACCTGCCGCATTACGAGTGTTTTTTATGAAGGCAAATCACTGTCAATATTCGCAAGCACAAAAGAGATCCACACACACACACACGTTTGTGCGTGAGTGTGTAGAGGCCTCGTAGGTGCAAGATGTAGTGAAGTAGTGTTTAGTGGCCGTTTGAAAACCACCTTTATGCCGCCACCTGGCGTCTATGTCGTAAGTAGTATCCGGCCAATCCAAATCACGAAGATCATCACCAATTCAATCTAGTGACACAATGGCGAATGGGTCCGCCCACTTGCTGTCAAAAAGAAAAGCGAGCGATCAGGTGAAAGTTTCGCGCGCAGATCTAAGTTTCACGAGCAGAAGAGCAGTGATAGAAGTCGTGCGCCCGGGGATGCTCCTCACACTCAAAGCATGCTTTTCTCCTCGCAGGCTTCAGTGTTTCTTGCACGAGAAGAGGTATTCTGTGCGGAATGATGTGAAAGCGCTCGCAAAAGGTAGTTTGAGTTGCACGCGCGGGACCACGACACACGTGGGCGTGGATCTCATTTGTGCTCGTGGATATTGACAGTGATTTGCCCTCATGGGTTTCCTAGAGGGAATTCAGTGCTCAGAATTATTCATTATTTGTAGGCTGTTACATATTCTCACCTTTCTCTAGATTTGTTATCAATTTCCAGCGATATAACCAAGCTACACTATAACGATACAAATGGCAAGGGAAGAGAGTGAGCCTAATAGCTGCAGATGTTCCAACTGAGAACAGAGAAGACACATTAATTGTTGGCAGGTTGGAGGAAACAGCAGTCTGTTTTTAGATGTATCCGTGAGATCAGCTAGACATCTCAGGCTGCTCATCATCTGTTTTGATGAACATTTTTGAATGCTCTTGTACTTATTTACACTTTAATTAATGTATAGGTTGCTATGCAATGGTTTTACTGGTCTGGCCAACTCAAGATCAAATTGTGCTGTACTGTATTAGTTTGACACCCCTGATGCTAGACAGAGGAAAGATAAATCATGCCTCTGATGGGGAAACAAATAAGGATTGTACCTGCAATTTTTCAAACTACAGCAACAGAAGATGTTGCAGCATGTTGTCCTTGCTTCTGACAAGAGCAATTAAAATGCCCCTGTCCAGAGACTGTACCAGCTGACCCTGTACCAGCCGAGAAGAGTGCTAACATGATTGAACACTACTTCAACAATTGCACAATTAATGCCGATCTCAATATAAATGTATTCACACCCATCTTTAAGCACTTCCCACTGTGTCTCTGTGTTGCTGCCTGACATCACAGCCTCTTGTGGCTTATTACTTGAATTCGCCAACATGGCACTGTGACAGTCCCTCGAGCAAACATGTAACTATTAACAGCATGTCAAATAGTTTGTTCATCTTTAATGCATAATTAAATGTGTTTTCAGAGTGTGTCTTTCAAATATGAAGAGTTTGCAAAGTGGTAGAAAAAGTAAAACATTGAAGGTTTGATATTTAGGGCATTGACGTCAAACAATTATTTGTAATGTAAATATGTAGTGGAGTAATGTCTAGCTGAGCCGAGAATAAAGTGTGTTCCCTGTGTGTGTGTGTGTGTTGTAATCAGAGCTCCCATTTTGTACTTAAAATACATTAAGTTTGTAGCAAGTTTGATTAGACTGGATGATCAATCACAACACACACACACACCACACACACACACCACCCACATACTTCTAATTAAAGTGGTTGTGATGACAGAGCTTGGAGTGTGATGTAGGGTATTACACAGCTATCACCATCACATTCATAATGCTGTGTGTGTGTGAGAGAGAGAGAGAGAGAGAGAGAGAGAGAGAGAGCAGCTCTATAATAATCAGCTCTCTGCTCTACCATTTCCTATGGACTGTGACAGCTTGTCCGCCAGCTAAGTGTCAGTTACACAAACACACCTATGTGCACAAACACACTGAGGCTAATTAAACCTTACAGTTGTTACATCTGACTTGATGTCAAAGTGCTATTTAAAGATACGCGTTACTTTATTGTGTCATACGCAATAGAGATATGTGAAATACAGTGTTTTCTGGGTAATTTGGAGCAGCTGAATGAGAAACAGCTTTTTAATGACAACATGACAGCAGAACTCTAATTTGCAACATGAGAGGAAGGATTGGCTGCAGTTGCTGCAGCGATGCAGGATAGATGTCACTTTGTAACGCAGGTAGAGTGAAAGCTAGACAGATTGACAGACAATCAGGTATGGAGGCAGACAGACAGGTTTGAGGGCAGGCAGAGAGACGGAGCCGGAGGTGGTGTGTTTGCATCTCTCCATCGTCTGCAGGTTTGGATTCTGTTTGAAGTTCTCCTTTTCTGTGATGGGTTTTGTTAAGTCTTGTCAGACTGTTCTCTCGAGTTGTCAGGACACAACGTCTTTAATCTTCCTTATCCACTGTATCGGCAAAGAAAAGACAAATACAGCTCTTTTCCTTTTTTCACTCATAATAAGATGAAACCCTAAAGCTCTGTCCATATTCCGGTAATTCAAGGCTTACTTTGATATCGTAGTTGTTAGAGCACATGTTCAATAAATTGGCATTTCAGATATTTAATAGTGTGAGCAGACCAGAGGCATGTGGAGGAGCAGATTCAATAATTAAAATTGTGTCTTTACAATATGCAGCAAATATCTCACTCTCATACACCCCAGGGGTTTAAATTACAGTTTTGGGAAGGTTTATTTTTTAACATATTACACATTTAACAAAATAATGTAATGTTTCTCTTTTAGATTGTAGAGCTTATACTTAATCACCAATTGTTTAGAAGGATATTTCCCAGAAGTAACATATTACATGCGCATAATAAGATGTGGGTGTCAGGGTAGTTTGTTAGGAATTCAAAATGGGTATGAGTAATAAATATCATATTACAGGACACCACATCAGTCTGTGAAGAGCAATACGTAGTTGTGTTTTTTAGTTTCACATGAATTAATTTAGCAAGAGATGATCCCAACACAACACCCACTGATGAGTGTATACACATATATTCTAGTGGCAGCAGTATATACAGTATACTTGCAGGTGTAGGTGTGATGTACTCCTGCTCTCTGAGCCAGTTGGGGAATGCATTCTTCTGTCAGTATTAAGCATTAAATATACAACATCTATGGTTGTTTGTCTCTCACAGCTTATCTGCCAGCGACTCTAACAGCACAAAATGAATCCTACAGCAGAGGACTCAACTGAACTGCAGAGCAGAGAAAAGCGTCATTGAACGCCCTAATCTTCAGTGACTTTGTTGGAAAGATCTGGAATCCTTGACCGTTAAAGTTAATCTCATCATAATACGGGTCTATTTTCCAGCTCACAGTTTGCTGACAGAGGAAATCATCATGCTGCGGAGAAACCAAGCATTCACTTCAAATTACCAGTGACCCCAATGCATACACACACACACACACACACACACACACACACTAATAAAGACAAGAGCACACACACTAACAGAGAGAGTAAATTAACCGATGTACAAAGAGCACATGCTGACATACATGTACATGCACACACACACACACACACACACACACACACACTTCACTAACGGTAACACTGAATATGTGCCATGTTTCCAAGGATTCTGGGAGCTCAGGATCATCTGATCTCTTTTCAAAGTCTCCTTGAAGTTCGGCTTTGTTCCACTAGCCACAGACATTTCCACTCTCATCAAATCATAAGCAAGAGTCATTCTCTCACCCTTATATATCTTTACAGACCCATAAAAAGAACTTTTCATGACAAGCTAGAACATGCACAAGCACAAGCTTCTGCATGTGGACAACAAAAAAGTGTACAAAAGAAACTATTAGTTTATTTAACAAATAATCAGTTGGTTAAATAAGTTTATTTTGTTTTTAATTGCACTATAATATTAATTGAACTGAACACCAAAGGCTGCTGTTATTACCTGCAGACATAAGCATTAGTTTTAAGGGAAGCCCCCTTTTAGTGGATTAGTCAAGCACTCGTTTTGGTTTTAGTTGACTAAGATTTATTTAGTCAATTAGTCTTTTTTTTCATGCAGAACTACTTATTTCCAAGGACATTATGAACACATCTCTGCACACGATTAAATCGACTGATAGATTAGTTGACAGAATCGTATGAGTGTTCGTCGACTATTTTTGGTTTAGTTTGTATCTAATAACCAGAAATAAAGGCCTGAACTGCAGGTTAGCCTCTAGGGCATTGTGCCTTTACGGATATGTTCTCCCCATTATTAACCCTTCTTGTGTTTTTGCTAATTATAAAATGTAAACCCTACTATTACCAAGTTATTACCAAGTTATTATTTGTACTGTTAATGCATTGAGTTGTCCTGTGAGTGAATATATCAGTCTTTGTTGGGATTATCTTGACTTGTATGGAATATGATTTACCTATTTGAGTAACAGTCACCTCACAGTAGTAGTTTGCTATAGGCACTATAGACTCCTCATGACCATGACCACACACACACACACAAACACACACGCACACACACACACACACACACACCACAGTGAAAGACACTGTAGTGTATTGAGGCAAATGCAGGGAAAAGCAGAGGGGAGCTCTTAAAGTCACTTACAATTAGGAGAGCTATTTTTTCAAGGTGTGTGTGTGTGTGTGTGTGTGTGTGTGTGTGTGTGTGTGTGTGTGTTTTCCTGCATATCTGTGCATCTGTCCATGGAATACAATAATGCAGCATTGTTCAGCTATAGTGCAGTGCAGTAAAACCATTACATGTCTGACAGAAGTGGCTCTAAATCTGATGCAGGCATTATGAAACCACTGTGCTCTGCACAACTATGTGTCATTTTCAACCATGTGTCATTTTCCACACCCATGAATGTAGAATTGTATACAACTAGCAACCTGTTGTGTTACTTTCTTAATTAACTCTGTTGGACAGAATTATTATTTCCTCATTATTTCCTCAACTCACTGGTTAGCAGGTCCGTCTTTCAATTAGTGGGTTGGTGGTTCAATCCCCGCCCTAGTCGATGTGTCCTTAAGCAAGACACTTAACCCTGAATTGTTCCCTGTAGCTGTTTTACAGTGTATGAATGTAACATGATTGTAAGTCGTTTTGGATAAAAGCGTCAGCTAAATGACATGTAATGTAATGTAATATATACTCTCTATATATATTCTATTTTATATATCTTTATATATTATACCGTACTTACTAGTTATTCCATAATAAACTATACTATATTAGTATCACTATTACCTTTATTTTGTATTAACTGTTCCATTTTACATGTGATATTCTGTTATGATGTTCCATTATATTAGTAGCAATGCTAATAATGACAATATAGTATATTACCAATATTATCTTTAATACATTGCACCTCATGTAAATGACTCTGAAAATGTTCCATTAATATGTTGACTAGTTCCTGCACAAATTTATTTGTAAGTGCCTTTGCATGTTTTTTTTTGGTCTTTTTATTTTGAAGTTCTTCCGGTGAGACCGGAAATAGATGTACCTGTCGCAACTTGACATTGCAAAAAGTCCGTTAGTTTTACGTTTACTGAAGGAGAAGGAGTTCATGTTTGTTTATTCTTCAATCCACTTTACGGACTGCTAAGCTCCTAGCTGGAACGGGAACAAGGTACTTTGTGTTTATTTAGGCTTTAATTACATGTTTAGTGACTTTATTTTAATTAATTTGTGCATTGGTAAGAGCTAATTTCTGTTATATTTGTTCCATAGCTCTTAAGGTGATTTCTGGATCTTTATGGAAAAGGAACATTTGTGTTCAAAAATAAAAGATTTCTGAAACATCAGTACGCTTCATCATTGTCCGGCTGGGGTCAGCTACACCTCATACTTCATACATATACAAAATACTAGACAATGTTAATATGTTATAATCTACTATATTTCTATTTGATATACTATATATATATATATATATATATATATATATATATATATATATATATATATATATATATATATATTCTGGTAAAGATTATCTACTTATATCCGAGGCTCACTGCTATTAATCACTGTGTTGTGTTGGTCACTTGTCACCTACCTTCTAACTTTGTCTTGAATTGCTCTTGGATAGTTCATTCTTGGACAGCAGGGGTTGGTTGCTTAGTACATGCCCGACAATAGTGCCTGAAATAAAATGACAACTGCCCATGAGACAGCTTTTTATTTATTATTTGTAGTCACATGTTATTAAAATGCAAAGCTACAGAACTAAAGTTACAAAATAAGGTACAATATACTTTTTTTTATCTGTATTACAAAAGTAACATGTTCCCAACCTTTTCTGGACCCCATTTGAAAAGCATTTGTCTAGGTAAGGGAATATAAAGTGAATCAGATTTCTAACTGAAGGTGTTGTGTCTTCATTTATGAAGAATGTAGCAAAAACAAATTAGCCAAGACTATTCAAATTTAGAATTTCTTTTCTGAATTTTCTTTTCTACAGCTGACCCTCGTTAACCAATCATGAATCATCCACCGACTTGATGAGTGCCTTTCATGCAGGGCGCTGTGGTTGAAGTGCCTAACAAGCCAACCGATGCACAATACGTTTAAATCCATAATGTATTGCTAGTGGCAGTGTATGTGCAAAACGGAGTAAACAGACACGACGTTGCATGCATTGTCGTGGACACGTGCAGCCACTTACCCGGTAAGTCTTCCCGCATCAATTAGTACCGCTGCGAGGTTGTTAGCTGTGTGTCTGCTTTGCGTCCTCTGTAAGGGTTTACGGCAGTGTAAGTTGCAAGCAGTTGCACGCGTTGCGTAAAGTTAGCGAGCATCGAGAGTATGACGTCTGTAGAAGTGAAGGGTCTATCCACTTTATTTGAATAGATGCATCTCAAGCCAACTTCCTGTGTCTTCCTAGCTACCTGCTGATTAAAGGGAAAAGGGGTTAGCTCCGAAGTTAGCAACAGCTCGAGCTCAGGCTCACTTAAGGTGGACTTACCTTTTAAGGTGGACCAGCTATTCTCCTTTTAAGTGATAAGATGCTCCTTTGAGTTTTCTCAACTGTTATTTTTGTTTTTATTTCCAATATTTCTGTTTAACTAATTGCATTAAATCGGTCAAAATTCTTATTGTTGCTAAATGGTTAAGCGTTTATGTACATCTGTAGCCACGACCTTCCCTCTGAGGAAATTGTATATCAAACTTCCAAATAAAGTTATGAAGTACTTTAAATACAATATAATCTTCAACAAATATGGATTATTAGAACAACTTATGAGGCCTCCCAAACATCGCTCCCACAATTTTTTTTTTTAATATGTAATTGCCTATAAGATAAGGTTGATGAACACACTCATGCAATCATTTGCAACACAACAGAAGCTCCATTTAATGTGTTTCTGCATAACACGACAGTATGATTAAATAATAACTCAAGTGTTACAAAACCACTTGAGAAGAGGATTCCTTACAGCCTGAATAAGTAAAGGAGTGGCTGTAGGCCAATGACTCAGCTGCACGGTCTATACATCCCGCCTGGCGATCTTCTGTTGGCGATCAAATGTTTGAGAGATGATTGATCTCAAGTTCACTCCAACAGCTAAGACAGGAGGGAGAAAAGGCTGGATAAAAGATTGAGCCGAAAGAGAGTGAAAGTGAGAATGCAGTTAGGGAGAGAGAGAGAGAGAGATAAGCAGCATGTGTGAGCCTCTAACCACCAGCTGACACTCTTCATCTGTTGTGTTGTGTCTGCATGCCATCGGAGCACTGTGGGTTTGTCTGAGTACATCAAAACAGTCATGGAAAACAGAGAGCGAGATAAAGACAGACACAGGAAGAAATAGCGCTTTCTTAGAGAGACTCCAGCATCAGCTTTCTGCCTCGCTTTTCTCATTCTTTCATTTCTCTCTGTGTAATATCATTTCCCCACTCTGTCCTGCTTTTATCCCCCCCCCCCCCTTCCCCTCTCTGTCTCTCACTCTGTGTTGTCTCTCAGAAGCAGAGGTGGGAGTTGGGAGCAAAAGGCAGGAGACAGACTAGATAAAAGCTGTTTCCTGATTCTTCAGCTCTCAAGCTTCTCTGCTGTCAGGCCAGAAGACAGCTAGTCAAGAGAGAGAATTTCCTGCTCGATGTCTCCCTACACAGCTGCTGTCGCTAACAGGCAGAGAGAGAAGAGGTGGAGAAAGACCGACAGAGGGACAGATGCAGAGGCAGAACGAATGATGAGCGGAGATGTAGACAGGTAGAAAACGAGGCAGACAGAAGATGATCCTGCAGACCTTCACTCTGACCGCTTTGCTGGAATGTGGAGAAGTCTGTGTTTCATGTATAAAGAGAAAAAAACATCAGAACATCTGCTGGGTGGAAACATGTATTTTAAACTGTTGCCAAAGTCACTAACGATGTCCCACGGAGAGGAAAACAAGTGATGCATGTATTGATGGTGAAAAGGATCTGGACACGCATTAAAAGATACAATGTGTACAACGGGACTTGCGCGCGCACACACACACACACACACACACACAGATATTTCCAAGGAAATTATCATGGTAGCTAACAGTTAGACAGTAATGCTTCCTGTAATTGATGGAGGGAGTCTGCCTTCTAGTCTTTCTGTCTGTGATAGCTGATCATATAGTGTTGTTGTCTTTCAATTTGTTGGTTTTATCTGTGAGGAAAGTCTCCAAATCTCCATGCCGATATATGAACTGGAAACATGAAATGTTAACAAACGCACAGAGTAGAGTGTTGGTCTGATGAAGGTCTAGATGTAATGCCACACAGGTAACTTTAATATCAACAACTATCACCTGTTACAGAGTTGTGTAAGTAGTGCTTCAACTTCCTGCGACTTCCCCAGGAAAACAATCTCTTGCTTTATGAAAATCCTGTTTTTCAAAATTGCTTTTGGTTTCCACTGCATTACCTTTAAAGAAACAGACTCACCATATTATGGTCCTGCATAGTTCCATGCCGTATGTGTGGTCACACATGCAATATTAAAAGGAGAGATATTTCTCTTAAGAATTTTGATGTTGCATTCATCCATTTTCAGAGCTCTAACACACTTTATATTTACTGTAAATGCAAATGTGGTAGTCCCTGCGTCACAATGAACCTTCCCTCCTGTGAGCCATTAAAATGCTTTTTGTCGTGAAGCAGCATTTTTCAGTACATTTCTAATAGCGCATCCGTTTTAAAATATTGCACGGGGAGAATCCAAGCATCCGTCTACGACTGAGTAACAAGTATTATTGAATTTACGAGGATTACTTTAGTGCTCAACACCTTTCGCTGTAAACATGATCTGAGCCACATAACCGTGGTAGGCTGCACTTACCCCACCTGATGAAAATTCAACACGTTTCACATGTATTGCATTTTACAACACATCCTTTTCTGCTTCTCTCTCTCTCAGCACTCCCCCCTTACGTGGGCATGTATTTTAGCACTCCGCTTGATGAGTACACATCTGAGTACACAAGTGCATGCTCCCCCCGTCACACACAAACAAACACCCAGTCTCACACTTTTGGTTGCCGATGCCAAAAGCGTATTAGTCACACTGTTCAGTTCAATCGTACATGTTCCACTTTAATTATTCAATAACAATTCCTCAGTCTGGTCATGCCTAAGTGATTTATTTTGTATTCTCTGTCATCAAGCCTGTGTTGAGACACTTCACATTACAACACTACACATGCTATTATCCTGATACATGTCAGCACATCCTGATGCAATTCAAAAGGGGGTCGGTGCCACCTTGAATGATGCCAAATAGTCAAACCAACCGGTGTGAAACATTTGTGGGCATGCCAGCTGTGGTGACAAAAGTCAGTGTTACATGGTGAGATTACCAGCTCAGGCTGATTGCCAGTACTCATGCATTAACCTTTTCACATTTGTCCATGTCACTCAACAGTATGGCTCCACTCCTTATGAAATTTAGACTGCACTTTGACTTTTATGTCTAAAATAGCTCACTGCAGATCCATAAACACAACCGTGGTGTTTCATAGCTGCCACTGTTGATTTAGCTGCAAATAAGTTATTTTGTCGCTGCCCCAAACATCAGAAACTGCCAGGACCAAGAAATGTCTTTCCTCAACTTGTCTTATCCTAAACTTCCTATCAGACAGGAAGGCCAGACGTATCCCATTGGGAGTACAACTTGCCCTTCTTTCATGATATAATTCTCTTGACACCAATGTTTTTTTTCTGACACTGTCTGAGCTACAGAAACATACAGGATGCACACTGTCCCAACAGACACTGATGCTCTCTCCCTCTCTCTCTCTCCGTCTTTCTCTCTCTCTCAATGGAGCTAGTATCATTCTCTCATTCTTTTTTCCCCACATCAACATCATTTTTGTCATCCCCTCTCTTATATTGTGATCCTCTGAATGTGGACTGTCCCTCTCTGTTTCTCCACTCTCTGCCTGTGTGTGTGTGTGTGTGTGTGTGTGTGTGTGTGTGTGTGTGTGTGTGTGTGTGTGTGTGTGTGTGTGTGTGTGTGTGTGTGTGTGTGTGTGTGTGTGTCCCCTCCAACCCCATAGGGGCTTGTATACGAGGCTGGCCCTCTATGCCTGCCATTGTTATGCCAGCTTTGTGCCTTTGAGCAGCTGTGTGTTCATGCCCATGAATGTGTGTGTGTATTATACATGCATGTCTGAGTGTGTGTGAGCATATGTGCCATATGTGCGTTTTGCATACCGTATGTGTGTACGTGTTTATTGTGTGTATGCAAGTGTGTGTGCAACTCCTTTCTGCCAAGGCCCGACTCCTCTCTGTGTCCGTCCATTGTGTCCAGTGTTGTGCTCAGAGGCTCTGGGCATTTGGCGGCTATAGAGGACAATGCAGAAACGACAATAGTCGGACAATAGATGGAATACTCAGTGGAGCAGTGGGATGAGGCACCTATCATGTACTTACAGCACCAGGAGTTTGAGTGCACATCAGAAACCATCTCTTCAAACATGTTCTATTGTGTACAAGATGTAATGTCCTAATCATGGCATGCAATAATAGCAAATTCATTTTGCGATATAGTGCGGCAATTAAAAAGCATCAGGTCCAAGTCTGACTGGCAGCCAACGCTGCAAGATGTGTGTGTTGCTCATGCAATACAACCCACCCCCCTCCTCCAATGACCTCCTTTGTCCAGCAGAAGCCAACTGGCAGCTTGACGTCCTGTATCTAAAATCTATTAGTCATTCCTTCTTCGTCGATCCATCCATCTCTGTCTCAATAAGCCATCAGTGGTTTTGGTTCTGATCCAAATCAATCCGGTTCTGACACTGACCTGAATCATTCATCTCTCCCCGCTGTCTCTCTCTATCTTTCTGCCTCTCTAACAGTAGGAGTGTGTAGCCAGCTGCCAGCTAGCATCAGTCATGTTGTCAGGGTCTGGCTCTGGAGCGGCTGTTGGCTTTGAGGGCAAGTTCTGCCATGAGTTTCTCTTCGTGGAACAGCCATGATGCACTGATGGCATTTAAAGGTGATGGCCTTGTCACATGACATGGAGCAGAATTTGGGGCTTTGCTCGCAGAACCTGAGGACTATTATCAATAAGGACTATTTATTTAATAGAAAGTAGCTTCAAAGAAAACAGTTTGTAATTTGAGTGGACAAACATATTTTCTTGCCCTTTTAATATTGTTTTATTATGACACCTTTGTCAAATTGAAGAAACAGCCGGATCAGACTCTTAACTTCTAACAACGCCTGAAACGAGCCTGCTCAGCTCAGCACTGCGAACCCAAACAAGTTTAGCACGCAGCTACAAAGCTGACTGTAAAGCAACAGAAGCAACACAACCAGGAACGCTCCAGGCTAACTGGACTCTGCAAGGACAACAAAGTGACTGGTTCCATTCAATCTGCACCACTGCAGCACAGCAAAGACTGCATTTGACATTCAAAGCTACAACTGTTCGCCTGGTTCATTATCCATAACTGACGGAATCAATGTCAGCTAAGCTAAAAGGCTAAGTAACTCTCTCCATGGGTTGTTTATATATTGGGGTCATTAGCATAGCGTGACAGTACACGGCTAAGCACATGGCTGGTTAACGTTGCCGTTAACATGTATTGATTTGATGAATGCATTCACAGAGCTTTATCGTTGTCGTATAGATGCAGACAAGATATTTTGTAGCTGGCTTCGACACAGTTGATGTGTTAGTTATACTTCACACAGAGGATACGAAATGCTAAAAATTGATGTGTTTGCTGATCTCAAGTGGTTTAAGTTCTCACCTTGTTGCAGCAATACAAGTGTACTCCGGGATCAGTTCACCATGACATCATTTGATGGGTGTTGTTGTCGGTGTAACAAAGAACAACCAATCAGTCATTTGACATCAGTTATGGTACTTTTTTTTTTTTAATTGCAGTACATTTCAGTCTTTTGTGACTCAGTAGTCACAAAAGAAAACACATTTTTTGCTGATGTGGTCGGTATGCAAATGCTCAGCATGAACAGCTGTTTTGGGTTCATAAAGGCACAGACAGAGAATTCTCACTGAAAAGGCTGAGCTTCATTGTATTGTCTGGCTCGTATATTATTTTGAGACGTCTGTGGTCTTAACATAATGCTCAACATAATGTAGAATCACACAAGTTCATTGTCTTGACCTGTACATCAATACTATGCGTCTGCCAAACAGCTGTCGAACTCTCCACATTCAGAGCAAAAATCATTAGTTAAATATCTAAACACCACCCGAAAGATCTGAGTCACATACAGTCAAATGTAGATTGCAGCTTCATTGTGTCAGTAGTATGTTCTTGTTGCTGTAGTTCATTTCTACATATTTCTCTCCTCTCTTGCAGCAAATGCCATTTACCTGATTTGAACTCTATAGGGACTCCAGAAAAGACTTTTACAAAATTAAGAACATATTCCCTCCCCCACACTCCTGTTGTCTTTCTCTTTGTTGCCCTCTCCATCTCTCTCCAAAGCCCCACCTTTTCCACTTTTATTTTCCCTTCCTGTTTCTCTGAGATCAAATACAAGCCATCTACCTGACATGACAAGCAGTTTACATCTATTACAGGCCTTCAAGATTATACAATTTCTTTTAAAAAACGAGTCTGCTTTTTTAGATGTATTTTCCACCAAAGCCCACAGAGTCTCCTCCAGATTTAATTGGCCCTATAAATAAATTGTTCTGCTGCAAAAGTTGTTTAGAAGGAGAGAAATAGAGGGGAACACACACAGAGAGACAGAGATAGAAAGAGGGAGGGATGCAGAGAGAGAAAGACAGACAAAGAGTGAGGGTGTGAATTACCACAGTAGATGAAATGAATGTAATTCTCTAAGTCTTGCCTGAGCAGTGTTCAGACAACTGACTCTGGTTGCAGACAGAAAGTGATGGCTTTATCAGAGCAGCTAACACCATCATCCCATCTCTTCTGCATGACAAGCTCTCTCAGCTGCACGTGCCCGACTCCACCTGCAAGTGGATTACAGACATCCTGTCTGACAGGAAGCAGCACGTGAGGCTGGGAAAACATGTTACAGCCTCTCAGTCCATCAGCACCGGTTCCCCCCCAAGGCTGTGTTCTTTCCCCTCTGCTCTTCTACCTGTACACCAACAGCTGCACCTCCAGTCACCAGTCCGTAAAGCTTCTGAAGTTTGAGGAAGACCCCACCCTCATTGGACTCATCTCTGGTGGGGATGAGTCCGCCTACAGGTGGGAGACTGACCATCTGGTGAACTGGTGCGGACTTAACAGCTTAGAGCTCAACGCTCTAAAGACAGTGGAGATGGTTGTGGATTTTCAGGAACAACACAGCCCCACCCTCCCCCATCACCCTGTGTGACTCCCCCGTCAACGCTGTGGAGTCTTTCCGCTTCATGGGCTCCATCATAACCCAGGACCTCAATTGGGAGCCGACCATCCGCTCCATCACGAAGAAGGCGCAGCAGAGGATGTTCTTCCTGAGGCAGCTGAAGAAATTCAACCTGCCAAAGACAATGATGGTGCACTGCTACACCTCCATCATTGAGTCCATCCTCTGCTCCTCCATCACCGAGCGTGTCATCCGCTCCGGCTGCAATCTGCCGTCCCTTCAGGACTTGTTCGCTTCAAGGACTCTGAAGCAAGAAAGATTGTAGACGATCCCTCTCACCCTGGACACAAACTGTTTGGGTCCCTCTGGCAGGAGGCTGCGGTCCATCAGGACCAAGACCTCACGCCACACAAACAGCTTCTTCCCGTCGGCAGTCGGGCTCATTAACAGAGCCCGGTCCCCCACTGACTGACTCTGTCATCCCCAGGACAATTTCCTACCGGTCACTCACTTAACTCTTCACTTTAAATACACTTGTCACTTTAAACCTACACTTACTTATACTGTTTAAAGTACTGTTACCATGCCTGTCCCTGCACTTTATTTTATATTCTTAATTCTTGCTCTGTGTTGATTGTTGTTAATGTTATTGTCTATTGTTGCACCACTCGCCATGACACATTCCTTGTATGTGAAAACATACTTGGCAATAAAAGGTTCTGATTCTAATGATTCTGTTTCTGAGAGTAGGAGGGGTGTGGATGCATGACAGATACAGGATATGTGTGTGACTCACAAGGAGAAACAGATGCAGAGCGAGGAAACGACCAACTTGCAGAAAAAGAGAAGAAGCCAGATGGAGACGAAGCCAGATGTTGATCAAAATGTATGACCATTTTTGACACCTGTAACTTATAATAATGTTCAGAAGATATTGTCTTAAATTACTCCTTGTATGCCTGTTCAAACATACAGACTCACATCTGTTATCTACTCCTACTAAACTGTGTAAAAGTACTAAATAAAGCTTTTTAACCAAAGCACTTAAATTACAATGTTGCCACACACACTCACACACTCTAAGCTACACGGTGCTGACCGCAATCAATTTAAGGGTCGGTGTCTTGCCAAAGGACACTTTGACAGGAGGAGCTGGGAATCGAACTGCCAACTGTGCGAATAGCAAACAACCCGCCCCAATCTCTTGAGCCAAAGTTGAAAAAGATTGTTTACTTGTGGTCAAATGCTAATCCATTTTAATACATTATAACCTCAACAAGCTACAGGGACTTATAGTCTAAGTGAAACGGTTTTGGAGCGTCTTTAGCTTCTGCACTGTGAGTATTTTGTATATATTTATATTTTAAAGCACGACTGGGTCTGGCCTCAAGCTACATCATTGAAATGTTAGCCCCTATGAGCCAGCTCGCAGCCTTAGATCCTCCGGTGGGGCCCTTCTGGCCCTTCTGGCCGTTCCAAAGTCAAGGCTTAAATCAAAGGGTGACCGTGCTTTTGCCATCAGAGCCCCTCAACTTTGGAACGACCTACCTGAGGGGACAAGACTAGCAGAATCAGTAGCTTCTTTTAAATCCCTTCTTAAAACCCATTTTTATAGAACTGCTTTTAAGTGATGTCGTCCTTTTATGCAGTTTCCCCTTGTTTCCCCTATTTTAGTTTGTCTGTTCTGCTTTATTTTGTATTTGTAATTTTCTATTCCTCTATTGTGTTCATTGCCTCATGTATTTTCTGAAATGTTTACTTGTATTGATGTTATGTTTTTACCTTGCTTATATGTGAGCACTTTGTAAACTCTGTTTTTAAAGGTGCTATATAAATAAATGTATTGTTATTATTATTATTATTATTATTACCCAGTGAACGAAATACATGTACAATTCCAAGAGGGATTTAAATTAAGTATTTTGCATTTGATTGGACCACGAAGAAAGGGGCGGGCTTAAGTAGTGCAATATGAACGGTCTCTGAGCTACAGAAGACGAAGGATGCATGTTATGATATTATTGGATGAAATTGGTTAGTACTAGCTTACCTAAGCACACTTCATATTTTCTTTTACAGGAAGAAAAGATCATTGGATTTTGATGTAAAAATAAGAAGAAATTGAATAAAAAAAGAAGAAATTGCACATATTGTTAGACTTGCAGATAGGTGCACAATATGTGAGATGGAAATGTGATCTAAAAGGGGTTAAAGGGTATTTTTCATTTCATCTCGACGTTATAGGTATAGTGGCAATCGCACAAAACACAAACCAGTTGGAGTTCAGCAGCTCAGTAAACACACCTGGGGAGCTGGGCTGATTCTTGGTTTTGCTGGTGATTTTATGCAGACCAGCCAGTTCTGGTTAATTGAAAAGTAGCCGACATCAATAACTTGTGCTCACGGCGTCAGGGCACGGAGTCCAGTTTGTATTTCATTAATAATAAGCAATATATCAACTTGATTGACATAATATTATTTTTGTTCATAAACAAACTAAAAGCCCTTAACGTTAGCAAGAGTGTGGACAAGATGGGGAGCTATCATGTGTCACAGATCACAATATGAATTTGAAAGTAACTGAGTAGCTGAGAATGCAGCAGTGCACAGTTTAGGAATTCAGTACGTGTACAGTTTAGTCTATTTGTTGGTTAATAAATGCCAGAACTCTTAAAGACCAGAGCCAAGTTCCTGTGTCTTGCTTTCCACCTGCTGATTAAAGCAAAGTAACCAAAAAACTCTACTCAGGCTCACTTTAGGTGGGCTGACCTACAAACCTGCAAGAATCATTTTCAATAGGGAATGTGACAGCCCGTTACTTTGAGTCTGTATGTCTGAGCAGGGCGTTATGAGTTCCAATCAAAATGCTCCTCACATTTACTCCTGATATTTTAGACCGAATTGGAAGACCAGTCATTAGGCGCCAATTTCTCTGATGCTCTTGTGGCTGAATGGGAGGAAATTCATGCAGCCAAAGATTGAGATCTTCAACAGTCTCATAGACGAGGGGATATAGATGCTATGTTCAAGTGTCCACGGACTTCTGGCCATGCGGTTCCTTTTTACTTTTGCAAGCCGTTTGAGAGTGTACCGCATTATTGTTGGTGCACCTGCATCACTGTGAATCTCAGGTGCAAAGGCCAATGTACACAAATGACTCGTTAAAGTGAATACCAATTAGTAGTATGTACAAGCTTTAATAACGTCCGATAAGTCTGATATTTTTAAGAGCAGATTTTCAGCAACATAAGGCAAATTAAAAATAAGGCAAGTTAAAAATAAAGCCAAATACTAGCCGCCTGATTTTCTGGTCACATAATTGGAGTAATTGTGCAATGTTGCAAGAGGAAAAGCCCAAAAAATCTGCATGTGATATGCCATACATAAGCCAGAAAATGTTACTGGTGAGGAGGAACAGTGGTTAAATCGGTTGTGGTCACAAGTTAGGAAATCGCTTCCTTTGAATGTGTATCCATGAAAACATTGGTGTTAATGTGTGTAAGACATTTGAATATTTGCAAGTTTATGTTTCTGAAAAAAGCAAAGCATGGCTGTGAAATGTGTGTGTGTGTGTGTGCGTGTGTGTGTGTGTGTATGTGTGTGTTTGGGACAGAAACAGAGTGTAATCTTTGCTGTGCAGGGTGTTGACTCTACAGGGATGTGCAGAAACATGTCGTCTAATTAACAGCGTCCTCTCGGTGGCAAGGCTGGTTCCCACAGCCATGATTAAAAGAGATGCTCTCAAAGGAAAGGAAGCTCTTCCAATTCCAGATACTTCCTGGATGCCATCCACACAATCAATCATCTCATCTTGACCAGAACGGACGCTCTTTTAACTCTCCGTCTCACTCTGTGACTATAGGTCCTTCTCAAGTACGCACATACTTTTCTCAGGCTCTCTCTCTCGTTCCCTTCATCTGTGTGCCACTTCTTTTTTTTTCCCAATCAAACACTGGTTCTCTCTCCCCTCCCCTCTCGCTTCTCTCACCCTTGCTGTCTGCCAAGGCTTCACATCAAAGCTGATGATTGGTTTCTAACTGTTCAGTAGGCAGTATTTTATCCTGCTTTGTGTGAAGAGACCAAAATAATCAGCATGAATATGGAAAGACTTGCTTCTATGGTAATATCCAGTGCAGTAATATCCATATCAGTCAAACTAACTTGGCTTAATTTGACTTACATACAAACGGATGGCAACACTTTACTCCAAAGTCCCCTTGGCTTAGACTCACATTGCAAACACTGACTTTGACTTATGTGTCTAAATATACCCACTTGTCAAGGTTGTTGGCTCAGAGCTGAAATCGACTCATGTACAGAAATCAACAAATTACCTTATTTTGGTACCATCTCCACCTCCTGCATGAAGAATCTCCTTGGGTTGACTCCTCCGTACAGTACCACTACTCAAGGTTGCTGGTTAAGTGTTGTGAGGCTGTTAAGAAGTTTCTACAGCAAGGTTTCCAACTTATTTAACAGTAAATACGGATTCAATTAGTATCTTCTCCTTGGGCTCAAGTTTGTATTAAAATATACTCATTTGGGACATGATATCAGAAGTGTGAGATATTAAATGCATTTCCGTTCATGTGAAACAATATTTAAACATTTTATTGTAGAATCATTCATTATGAAGCAGGTCGATGCAATGTTAGGAGTACACTTCTGAATCATCTAGATGGTAATACATTCTGTTAGATACAGTTAACAGGGTTAAATGTTGAATTTGAATACATTAGGCTGTAAGAGAATTAAGGCCTGGTGACAATAGAAAGTTCAGCTATGCTGCAGCCGTTCAATCGAGTTTAGTTCTCGGTTTGTTCAAATTTTATTGTAATTGGCTAGTTTTGTAAGACTGCATTGTTCATATTTGCCTGTTTAGGCACAATGTCCGCAGCATCGCTGCCAATAAAAACAAAAATATGTATCTTCGTGTTTTGACAAGAAAAATGACAGCATGTATGGTGTCTCTGTTCATCTTTTCTTTCCATGCCCTTAGAAATGCATAATCTATAAACATGTTGTTTATCAATTAATAAAACACAAACACACACACAGCTTTGCTCATCTCTGTAATTGTCTCAGTCTCCAGTCCAAAATTTAAAATGATTTATAAATCAAGATTGATGTAATCATTTCCAAAATTCCCAATATGTTTACTGTATATAGAAATATTCGGCTTCAATTCATATTTCTTGGCATTTCATAGACAACATCGGTGTTGCTCTTCCAGTTGCTGCACACACACACACACACACACACACACACACACACACACACACACACACACACACACAAGGAAAGCACCTCTATTAACACACATCTGAAGCAGCTTTCAAAAACGTCACTAGAAGCTCGGCCCAAGCCACTTAGTTTCTTCTTCATTTCCAGAGCCAGGGCTGTGTATGAGCACCAGATGTTGTTCAGTGCACACACAGCTAGCAGACGGTGAGGAAATATTTGACTGACTTTCACAAAAAATGTATCAGCTCCACCTGTAAGTATACGCCTAAAATGTATTTTATTTATTTTTTATGTAAATTACGGATAAAAATAGATTATGACGGACGTTGTATGACCCTTGTCAGTCAAAAATAGAACAAAAATGGCTAACACACTAGCAGCAGTAACATGCTAGTGCCAGGCATAGGTCAGAATAGTTTTATTGCTAACTGAGCGGCCTCTCCAAGCGCTTCTAGTGGACAATCTGAGCTTTTCTTTAAGAAAGACGCTGATGAAACTTTCTAATCTTCACAAATAAACCCCACTTTCATGATTTCTGTGTGAATTCAAGTGAAAAGCTAAAGTTAGCAAAATACAACACACTCGGCATGATGACATTTTTTGTCTGATTTGGCAACTTGTTAGACATTTAATAGCTTAAAAAAGAATGATAGGGGTATCAACTGACATATTTTATATCATAGAACAAAGTATTAAAATATCTCAAGTTTGTGTTAACCACAGACCTGATTTCAGGCATTTAACCAAAAACCCATTCAAAAGAAACATTGCCTAAGACACGAGGGAACCGAAAGTGCGAAGATGCAAACTAGTTTCCAGGCTTTAGGGCTCATTGCTGCACCACTCTATTGTGCTGAAATAAAGCAGTGACACTGCTGCTGACACCTGCAGTGTGTCAAACAAGCCTTTAAAATGACACATTTCAGTAAATTGCTTCCAGTGGGCTTGGGCTTTAACTTCAATCAAAGTCTCCTAGAAGCTCTCACTGGTACTGGTTTCATATACTGAGGTGGAGATTACAAACTGTCTGAAAGGAGGAAAGGTGTCATGCCATGTGGTGTCTTCACCTCTAAAAAATAATAAGGTGAGCATATTTTGAGTGTTAGAAGAATGAAGTCTTGTGAAAAATATTTGTCACATTATCCTTTTTCCTGTTGCTCAGAGAGACAAATTAAACAGAATGCTTTTCGTGAGGCCGAAAACAGAGAAAGAAATACAGAAGGACTGTAACAGATTGAAGGGGGGGGGGGGGGGGGTGACATGATTCATTTCTCTTTCAAAGGTAGATAAAAGAGGGATATTTCTGAAACTCCAGGCTAATTCAATGAGTAGTGCCAGATCTCGCTTGGGATTTACAGAACTGGCTTCAAAACAATTAGCTGGAGAATGGGAGGCATTTAAAAGACAAGGAGACGAGGAGATCTTAATACAGCTGTGGGTATTTCCCCATGGAGGAGTCATTTTAACAACCTCCTTACAGTCTCAGTCTCACTAATACTGCTAGCCAATCTCCTCTGTCTCGTTTCACAAAGAAGACCATTTTCTGAAAAGCTGCTGTAGGAAAAAGAGAAGGGAGTGAAAGAGAAAAGTACAGTGCTGGCGACATGTCGGAAAGTGAGGAGAAATTAAAAAAATGTAAGATATTAGAGAGTGGGAGGTCTGAGACATTGTAAGTGAGAAGAAGGGAGCAACTTAGAGAGTCAGAAAGAGGGATAAAAGCACAATTGGGAGAAGGGAGCGGGGAGGCAGGACAAGAGATTAGGGGGAAAAAAGAGGCAAAAACAGAAAGAAACACAGCTGCGGAAGGTTGTGGTTGTCCGGGGAGTTGGAAGATTGAACATCCCTCTCTCTTTGTGAGAACTTCCTACTTGCTGCCCTGTGTATGTCGAGGGCCAATCAGTGAGTCTGTCTGTCCACGGGGGCCAATCAGTCAGAGCACAGAAGAACTAAGTCAGCATGTCCTTGTCCACACAGGTAATCAAAAGATACTGTAAAAGCTCTACCACTGTGAATGCTCTTAAACCAGGCTGTGGCCCTCACAGCAGAGGCTGCCTTGAGGTACTTTAGCACCTTTTCACATGGCAGTAGCTAACTGCAGGCTGAGTTATTGTACTCTGTTGTACCCTTCGACTTTAACCCTGGGGGCTAATGTCGCATTCATGTAAGTTACCATAATTACCAACTTGTTATTACCAAGCCCTGATATGTTGCTGCTAGGTGATAAGGAAGTGCCTTGAAAAGTAAGGTCAGTCATTAAATAATAATTAAATGCATATTTAAAGCTGCACTTATATCAATGTGTTAAGACCTGACCATACATGTACTGTAAAAGAGGTCGCTATAGTGACGAACCCCCAGATCATTATCACCCAACATTGCAGTTGCACACAACTCTACTGACTTTTATGGTTTTTACGTCCTGCAACTTTACTGTCTTGGCTTAATGTGCTCAATTCAGAGCACATCTATGGCCTCCACACGGCTCTCAACATCGAGACGGGGGCTAGAAGCCAGCAGTGCTGACAGAGCTAACAGTGTTTACCTGGGGGAGAGCCGGAGGATGTGCGCTGTGCTTCTGCGGTGACGTCATGGATCTGGAAGGCGTATGAGCTCAGTCCATTAGCTTGCCAGTGGGGCACAACAGAGCATGCACGGCCAGCCCGGCTGTGTAAACAAAGCACAGCGATGCTTTGATTACAACACACAGAGAGGGAAAGCTGCTTCATTCTCTGCCCAGGAGGCCATAACTCCACTTTATCTTTTCATTGCAAATAGTTGTTCGCTGCTACACATTAATGTTCTGAAACCATTAACTCTCACCGCTCTCATCAAGTGCACATCCAGCTGCAGCAGAACGTTGTTTTTAGCAAGAAAAGCTATGAAACACCTACTGTGCGCTGCCTGCCCAATACCAAACAGCCGAGAGACAATTTCCACATCTAACTGGTGGAGTATTTAGCAGCTTCCTTTAGTGTACTAGATATGTACACTAAAGGAGTTGGTGGAGGCTGCCCACGTTTTAAATGCATTATGTGAAAAGAGCTACATGTAAATCAGTGTACGGTTGAAATGTTGTTATAAACACTGCAGCCAAAAATTTCTCTGAAACTAACCATGTCTCTTCACAAGTAGATATTTTAAGGCTGTCTGAGGGAAGGATGAAGGAGAGGTTTCTCTACTAGCCTCACTCGATGCCAGCAGTGGGCCAAAATCCTATTAGTTACTAAACAATCTTAAAGAACATATAATCAATAATCAAAACAATTCCCCATGATCAGTAATGCCACTACAGCGACAGCTGTATGGCAGAAAGAATTAGTAGAATTGATCGCAGACAATTTACATACTAAGCAGGCCTCCAGGAAATGAGTCGTCCTATTTGACCTGAGCCCTGACTATTGTTGTCCAGGTATATCGTTTTTTGCCACTTCCAAAAATAAGATTGAGATGTTCTGTACCGTTTTGTTAAACCATCTTTTGTCCTGAATCTATCTCGATTGTGTAGCATTGTGTAACATTGTCATCTCTTAATTATTAGGAGTAGTATGCAGTAACAAACACATATTGTCCACATCCTACCGACTGTATAAGTTCGATGTGGCGCAGCAGCCCATGTCGTCAGAATACTCCCACTCACACCTACTCCACTCAGTATGATAAATGGACTTCTCCCTGGAGAGTAAATAACAAAGTCATCCAACCTCAACCCTACCAGTCACTGTCACTGTCACGGATTGAGAGTCAGAGGTCACATGGAGCCGAAACCCTGCAATGAAAACATGTAGCAATATCAAAAGAGAAGGTGATGATGACAATACATATCAGTCTCCATCCTTTCTGTCTCAGAATGTTCTAAGAAACTTTATGAAGTATGTGATTTATATATATTAACTTTTGCCCATTGCTTGGTTTATTAGACACAGTTGAGTCTGTTCTGTTTCTGCCTTGTAGGAGTTGAGTATTGTCCCAGGCTGCTGTAAAATCAATATTAACCTGAGAAGCATCAACACGAAAAAGGTGCTTATATCCCTACGTACTGGACTTCTGGCTTTATGCTAACATGAGGAAAATTAAAACTCTTTAAGCAAGAGCACCACAGTTGTCAGACAACCACTTGTGAATTCAATAGCGTTTCTGCCTGCGTATTCTGCTTTTAATTCAGTTCTGTATTATTTGCATGTTTAGGTGTCTCTCTCACTGGGGACCAATTAAATGATAAAGCGGTGCTGTTACAGGTTTATAGAAATTCACCCTGCAGGAGGCTTGCATTGATAAATGGCGTGGAATTACAGAACAGCAAATAACTGCGGGTGGTGTACATTATTTTCCCTTTTTTTTAATTGATAAGGTTGCAGTGGAAAATTGTGCGTCTTAGGGTGAGGAGCAAGGCTTTCTCGGGGGTTGTTATGATTAAAGAGAAAAGAAAGGAGTACAATGAAAAAAATGCAGTGGGAAGAAGAGGAAGAAGCACTTGCTCTAAACTAATGCTCAACAGTTTGTTTAGCTCAGGACACAAGTGAAAAATGGAGTCTCTTATTGTGGCAGCCAACATCATCAAAACCACATTCAACAATCTGTTCACCATTGAATCATATCAACAGCCCAGTTTGCAGCTCTGCTGCCTTCTCTTGCTTTGCAGGATGCAAACAATGCTGGTTCATATGAAATCAATGGCAGATGCTGTCAGACACAAGTCGTTTGTACTCTAGATAGATAGTGAGATGGAGACTGCCTTGAGTTGGAGTGCCCAGCAGACTTTTGCATTACACAATTATCGTTAGTAGAGTTAAGAGAAGAACTTCAAACGCACACATTGGCCGAGTAATAAAATGTTAAGTACCTGTCGTTGACTGTTATCATGACAGAACGGTGATAAATGTGATGTGTTCACTTACTGACGTATTGACGGTGCAATTGAACAGTAGTGCAACTGCTTAGCTTTGTGGGAAAAAAGTGGAAAAGCTACATAGTGAGTGACTTTGCAGTGAACTGAGTGTTAGGACCATATTGTTATGTGCTTAATGTTTTGCTTTTGTCAGTCTACAGTCTCCACCTCCGGTTTCCGCCCACTACCACGCCCCTCTCCTTTGGCTCAGCTGGGGCTCATTGCCCTAAGTGCTGCCAGCTGTTTTAAGGACCATGGCATTCCCTGGCGGGTGGTCAGATCATTCCGGTCACCAGTCTGGTTCCTTACTGTATGTTGGGAACACCAGGTCTCTACCGATCCCGTTGGTATCAAGGACTAGAGTTCGGTTGAGTTGCCCTCCCGACTCCAGCGAGGGAAGACTCACTTCTGATCAGCTGGACTATTCTGATCATTGTTTTGTTTGTTTTATTCTTTGCTGTTTTTTCCTCCCCGATCCGTTAGGGAAATAAAGATCCTCACTTTGAATCTTAAAAGCTGCTGCGTGAGCGTGCGTTTGGGTCCTCCACACCACACAACCATAACACTGAGAACATGTATTAATGTTCAGGTGGTGACTTTTGGAGAATCCGTTATGGCAAGACCCTCTTGTTGATGTTGTTATGATTCATAATCCTGTCTATGCGAGATCAAAATACAAAGAAAGCAAAATATATAGCAATATATAATTGTTGAATTATCAATGAGTTAATAAACAAATGCGTTGTATATGTTAAGCACAAGTTACTCTGTTATTTTTTAAGAAAACATAGTATTGCACTGTCATTGATGTACAATACTATGTTTTGTATTATGTAATACTATACTTCATTCCTGTTACTAGTCAGGAAACTAACTAAAGTGAATGTCTCATCCCTCCATCATAACACTGGACTACCTGCATGCACGAATCACGTATCAGTTACACTATCTCCTACAAAGCGGCTCTTCCTAAATAACAAGTTTATATAAAAGCATTTGGAATTTGTATGAATCTTCATCCACTTAGAAGAGACTGACAGGCACATGCAGACAGACCAAAACATACACACATGCACATAAACACACTCAGCCATGAGTCAGAGAGGCCTCTTGATGTTCTCATCAAGCCAGAAGGCACAGCAGGGACTGACGACTCACTGTCAAGAGACAAATCGACACACACACACACACACACACACGCGCGCGCGCACACACACACACAACAGGAAGAGTAATGTATTAACATTTCCCCCTGAGAAGCAATGGTTCTTTCATCAAAAAGTTAACCGTCTGTGCTTCTGTCTGTAACATGTGTTGTCTCGGTCCGTCTATGCCTTGTAAAGACACAGGATGGATTCACTAAGAGATGGTGTGTATGTGTGTGTGTGTGTGTGTGTGTGTGTGTGTGTGTGTGTGTGTACGTTTTGGTGTGTTTGTGCCTTGAGATAGAGACAGGTAGTTATCGTCCTCTCATTTCTTAATAAATCAGAGTGGCAGACTACATGACATAACTTATAACACAAACTTGACTGTTTTTGTACATTTTGTGTCCCACCTCTATTTGCCACCTTCCTAAACATAAAACATTTCCTAAGTTGCTGTATTCTTCCCACCCTTTGTGCTGTGATTCCTGCAACAGCTTCTTCGGCATTCACACCGACTGCTTCACAAGCTCCTCAGAGGCAAAATAATGTATACGGCTGCAAGGCACATTGGATCTGAGCCCACAAGCAGAGCCATGCATCACTCTGCGTTATCGCTGGAGGTCTTAACGTACTTAATGTTTTGTGTTTTATGACTTTTGTGTAGTTTAGTTGTGACCCAGAAATGTCAAGACCTCCCTTCAACACCAAGGTGACTAGTGGATAAGTTTCAGAAGGTATCGCTGTCCACATTTTCACCATTTAATGTTGTTGTGTAACTTCAACGTAGTCAAGAACAGATCATTACTCCAGAAATAGCATTAGCTCAAAAGTGAAAAGATGCTTTATTGAAGCCATGATGCCATTAAATTAACCCTGGAAAGTTCACAAAGGGCTTTTTCAGAGAAGACATTTTGACAGGTCATAGCAGGAAACAGGTGGAACTAAACATTTTAATGATGCCCAAAAGAGGAACAAGAGTGGAGGCAACACTGAATACAGCTGCACTCAACAAGCTACGTTGATTGAAGGTAAACTGTCTTACCTCATGACATCATCGTACAATCATTCAAGGATTTAAATGATGATGACAATGCATTTCTAATATTTATGCTGACAGAAAACTCCATTTCGATGATTGATGTGGGTGTCTCCGATACTAAAAATGTAAACTCCAAAGGCTTCAATGATGTTGGTGATCAAGTCCTCCATTTGTCAATTTGGTTCATTTGCCACAACTTGTGTATCCATGTAAACAGTACATGCATTCAATTGCCTGCAATTACTGGCAATCGTTAACATCTTCTTTACATCTGGTGTTTTCCTCTGTGCCAAAAGCTATTATGACAGCACAGTAAGAGCAGCTTGTGTTTTCAGTGACTACATACTATTGCTACAATGGTGTATCCCACAGAGTTGCTGGTATGGCCTGTCAAATGACTATAGGACTATAAATAAGACTAAAAATAGTTGTATAATTGATTTGGAAATGGCAACATTTGTGTCTGGGTATGGTTTTGATCAGGCCTGGTGAGAATCTATCTTTTCTACTGTATCTGATGGTGTACAGTTTGATGGATCATTCCAAACCTAAACCTATCCATATATTTTTAATAACAATACAATATGTCATGATTTGTTTAATAAGTCCGTCATTACAGTCTAGCTTAGTAATATGAAACCCTGCAGACCCATGATTCACCCACACAGTATTTCACCGTCTCTGGCTAATTAGACCTCTCCTCAGGACCGTGTGTGCGTACAGAAACGGTGCTTGATTGACATCTCCTTCCCTCTCTTCGTTAGCTTTCTTTAACCCGCTGAAGTGTGACAAATTACACCACCTTCAAACTGAGCAGGTCTGATCAGCCGTGATAACAAAAAACATCTGTGTGGGTGGGCATCACTAAATCTGACACACTTACTTTGTGAGAGCTAAAGTTAAATATGTCAACTCAATCATTTCAAGTCAAATATTTGTTTTGTTTCATTCTTCCTATAATAGTGGTACGTATAATTTGTAAACAGCATGACTATTCATTGTGTTTTTATTACACTAGTAATGTACGACAACAAACTGAACCTGGATCTGCCATAAATGATCCAATCACATCTCCACTGAGATTTCCTGTAACAGCCACTGTCACAACTTACAACCTCTTGTTTGGTTTAGGTGTCAACCCGCAAATCTGGTTTGGTTTACGGTACAAACATGTAACTATACATGTATTCCCGTTTACACTATACATTACATTTCATTTAGCTGACGCTTTTATCCAAATCAACTTACAACACATTCATACACCGTAGATACGGCTACGGGAGCAATTTGGGTCAAGTGTCTTGCTCAAGGACAAATCGACATCGAACCGCCGATACTCTGATTGAAGGACTGACCTGCTCACCACTGAGCCACAGTCGTCGACTCTAGGATGTACAGTGCTTCTTTTAGTAGCCTCCATACTGTAACAAAAACACCAACATGAAATCAGAACCCATGGCAGCCAACCTGGTAAACTTGTGGATATATTGTAAACCACGGCACAGCTTTCATATTCGAGAAGTTGCACACTCCCTTCTGGCTGTGACACTGTCTGGATTTAAAAAATCCCCCCCAACAAAAAGTTTTGCCTGAAATACGATTATTCCAGCCTTTGTTTGATTTTGGTTGTTGGCGCCCGGCGACACTGAAGGAGCTTTAGAACATGTTCTTGCAAAGAATGAGGCACATTGACCGTGCACACCCCTGACCTTGAGAAGTGACTGGAGAAAGCACTGTTAAATATATTGACTGCGACACACACCAGCCTAGTGAGGGTAGGAAATGCTTTCGACCTACATCTTTCCAGCCCATGAACTCTGACAGCTGTAGTGTTTCTCTTTCAAGTCCTTTTCAAAGCACAAATGAGGGTGAGATTGTGTAAACGCAGACGCACACTGAGGACTTAGAGGCTGCATTGTGCTCTGATAACTCTAAACTGGCTTAAGATCAATAATACAACCATAGCTACCGTATAGTGATGCAATGAACTGACAGGACGGACGGACTAATAGACAGCAGATGTGGATGAGGTGATCTGCTCTGTGGGTCTGTTCATCATCAGCATGTTATTCTCTGTGAAATCCAGTAATCTTTATCAAGAAGACTGTTGTACATAAATGCAAGAGGAGGAAATTAGTTTTTTGGTTCAGATTTTTGAAGCCACAATGCAATTATTGAATCACAATTGATATTGATCAACTCGTAAGAGGACCGCAAAACAAAAACATCAGTTATTAAGGTGTGTAAGTGGGCTGGCCTTACTGTTCATGAGATGCAGTCTCTCTTCGTCAGTCAAAAGTTGTCATTGAAGTAGACACATATACATTGGTCTAACTAACATTCAGAGGCACATTCGTAGTCAGTGTCTCTCTCAAGGACACATCGACATGGACCAGCAGAGCCGGGGATCGAACCGGCGATTGAAGGTTGACCCCTGCTCTACCACTGAGTCACAGTTGCCCCAATGGCTCCTTCATTCCTTTGCTCGGACCACGTCCTTCTTCAACTCTACTGCCTCTATCGCGTCTGTCCACAGACATATAAACACCCAAAAAAGTGATCAAAACCGCTTCTGTGGTGGTTCATGTGGACCCGATGACACGCAGACTAAAAACAGTACCAGTGTGGCTGGTAAACACAACAACCAGCTGATGATTTCTAAACCAACTGACGAACAGCTGATGGGAAAACACTTATTGCAGTGTTGCCAAGCCAACACATACTGTATTGAGAGTTTGAAACTGGACCAAATATTTATATACATCAATAAAGAGATAGTGTGTAGAGAAAGGTGCATATTTAAGTGTTTCACAAACATAATTTTGCCCGTGGCATCAACACGAGCAGACTTCATGGTAGAGAGAGTTATGGAGGAGACAAGTGATGAGGACAATGAATTAATTCCCAATCAGAGATTCATAGAAAGGTGAACATAGAGGAGAGGCAGAGGAGGAATAAACAACAATGTCACTGTTCCCAAGTATGGACATTTACTGTAAACTGCACAATTGTAAATATCTCTTGTATATTTTCTACATACTACTACTCCATAAAGTATGTGATATATTTCTTGGCTGGTCAGTTCTACTTCCATATTGTCAAACTTTATAGTTCATCATTGATCTTGGAAGTAGAAGTTTAAATCAAAATAAAAAGGCTCTTGAGCCACATTTCAGCAGAATTATGTAATTTGAGATGGTTCAGTTATCATGTGACGTGTACCTTATGCTACAATTGTTTTTTGTCAGATTACTTTGTCTTTGTATGCAAAGCTCTTCTGCCCATACAAATGACGTCTGATTCAGATTGACTAAAGGTGAGACAGGCAAGACCTGTTACATTTATTCAGCAGGTGTCCTTTAATTCTGTCATCTCAACAGCTTGAGACACTCTCCTGCTCAGGCGTTAAGTGTATGTGTGTGTGTGTGTGTGTGTGTGTGTGTGTGTGTGTGTGTGTGTCTCTCTAGCTCAGGAGGAAATTTAGGGAGACAGTTGCCACCACAATTTCAGCACCCAACAGTAAAGTATTGATCTCTTGTTTCAGCAGCCCTTTCTTTTTCCATCTCTCTCTCATTACTCTTTCTGTTCCCGTCTTTCATCCGTCTCTTCACATTCTCTGTCTTTTCCACCATTCCTTTGCCACTCTATTTTATAACATTGTATTTTATATTCCATTTTATAGTTCTATATATTGAATATATTCCCGAACCATCATCCACTTCTAAAGTGCTTCTTCTATCCTTACCCGTGCTGTTTTTCCGGCCCTTGCATCTCTCTCTTCCTGACTCCTACAGATGTTAACCTTGTAGCGCAGTTTCCTCAGGTTGGAGAGGCACACACAGGGAGGAAACGAGGCAGAGCTCACTGCCTCCACCCTCAGGTGATGAAGTGAACTTTTCTCTCGGAGCTTGGCGGTAATAAAATCAAACCTTGATGATTCATGGGTTTTTACAGCAGCGATGTAGAGGGCTGTAAATCATTCTAAGACATCGTCTTCATAAACCTTGGCACAGAATCATAGTTCCTACGCAGACAGAGATGTATACTATCTAGATTCTGCTCTCTCTGTTGTTCACCTGAAGACTTTGAAGGGAATTTAAAAGCCATTTTATTCGAGCTATTATTTTAAATCGAGCTGAAAGACAATGCTGTAATCGTTCTAAGACAAACACACAGAGACAGCTTACAGCGACTAGAAAAACAAATCAACATCTGTGAACTTAGCCTTGTCTCCATGGAGTGTGCTTGCTGTTGAGACAATATATTATCTGTGATACGCCACATGTGCAAGTGTAATATTAATGAAAGTATTTACACTGAGACAAAACACAACAACAACAAACATGCCGCATGCTAATTAAAATAGAACAAGGGAAACTGAGGCAGAACTAAGGGTTTGAAATCGGTGTTAATATGAACGATTTGTCATTCATTTTCCAGAGAAGATTACTTTGTGATATTCAGGAGATTAGGACCAAACTGTTCCTCATGCACAGAGAAAAATGTTCTGTTGATATGTGGTGTAAACAAAAGTTACAAACTCGTTGTCTCATTAAGAATAACTATAGTGCAGAACTTTATGGGAAGTATCACTTAAACAAAAGACAAAGATCCCAGTGACGCTCAGGAACATTACCAGTAGGCCCCAGAGACCAGTAGGTGTAATTCCCCTCCAGAGGAGCTCGGGGAAATTAAGAAACGAGTTGCACACACAAGAACATAAGGGTTGTACTCAGTGAAATGATCACCATTTATGTTGATTTATTTTGGCTGGATGACAATGAAAATCGTTGTGCTTCAGAAAAGGAAAAAAATGTTGTAACAGTTTTTATTTGCCAGGCCTGGGAGAGAAGGCACCTGTAACGTTGTAATTGAATGAAACTTAATGAAATGTGTGCCCACAGCAGCTGTATTTTTGGTGTTATATAAACCCATGAGGGTTGGGCATGTTATGTGCAGGAAACGGAATGAAAATAAATAAATCTATATATCCATCTATCTATCTTTCTTTATATATCACCTATGAAAAGGCCAGACAGGTCATTGCACTGTTTAGCATTTCAATCTAGGAAAAAGACCAAAAGTCATACAAACTTAAATGACTTTTGGATTAACATTTTTTTATTAAGGAACTAAACAACACAGACACAAACGTATATGGACCCCAGTGTTTGCTTGCAAAATGAATACTATAACGTTCAGTCTAAAAACTGATGTTTGACTGCGACATAGACAACTATAGCGTGTCAAAGCCTCTTTTGTTTAGGAGAGCTTGTGTTTCGTTTACATATTCATGATATCAGAGAAAGAGATACAGTAATGAGGCTAAGGTAGACGAGCTGGAGGAGGAGGAAGAGAAAAAAGAGGAGACAAAGAATTGAGGGGTTAGAAAGAGGGGAGAAATGAGAGGAAATAATGGAAAGGGACAGACGAAGGAGGGAGGAAACAAAAAAAGAATGGAGAAAAGAGGAGAGAATGTGGAGAGAATGAAGGGAGCGTGAGAGAGATGGGCTAGGTGAGAAGGGAGAGAACAATAGCTCATGGTAAGTGAGGTATGTCTGTGTGGGTGTAGGTGTGTGAGAAGAGAGAGAGTCTCAGAGCGGTTTCTGCTCCTTCACTGTCAGCCTGCGTCAGTTGAAACGCTGAAATTGGCATTTTCCCTGGAACAACACACACATGCAGAGACACACACACAATCGCACACGTAGAGTTGCAAACGTGCAAAAAGACCATATCAACTTTTGGGGAGAAGCTCTTCTCTTTCTGCAATAAATAAGAGGACCAGTATACGTTTAACAGTCCTCATTATTATGAACACCCACATGGAAGTGAAGTGTGATGCTGCTGTTTATAAATTAACTTCCTGCATCTCCCAGGACCAATTCAAATGATTAAGGTCGTATACCATGTTTAAGTTCTTCATTGTTACCGGCACATTTCTATGAATCATCACAATTTATGAGTTTGTATTTTATTGTAAAACGAGTTACATAAATCCCAGCTGGTTCATATTTAATGGGATACTTAAGTGAATAAAAGTTAGGAAGAAATTAAATTCCTGTAGATTTAAAGCAGTTAGCATTAACGTCTCTACAATAACCTTACCCTTCATAAAAAAAAAAGACTACAAATAATCCCTGCTATGCCCCTGGAAGCTCTACTTCAAAAAGCTAGCATGCACACACAGACACACACGCACGCACACGCACACACCAACATAATCCCAGATACATACACATGCAATCAGATAGACATTTGGATACAAAGGGGTAAACAAACATGCGCATAAAAACACACAAAGAACTTTTCATGCACACACACACACACACACACACACACCTCTTCTGGCAGCAGATCAAGAGAAGCAAGCGTGTTTGTGTATCGTGTGTGTTGCTTGTTTAGTGAGTAAAACGGAGCGGCTTCTTGGACAAATCCAGTCTAAATAATCTTCCTTTCCTGGCCATCCAGATACCAACACTGTGTCCCATGTGGCTTCATTACTGTTGCAGCTAATTAAGCAGCTCCAAATAAACACCATCTTCTGCCTTCATTAACACAAACACAGCATCAACACATGCTTCAAACTGGATGTATTTGTTGATGCAGGCATGGATCAGTCTGGAAATACATTATATGATGTTGATATTGTTGGAAATTAACATTATATATAATAAGTAGCCTAATAAAGATGGCAGGCTTTCATTTGTTGGTGTGAATTGGTTGGATATGAATCAATTTATCATAAGGGCAAACAATTTTATAAATCTATTATCTTTAGTTTCACAGTACTTTATGATATAATTCATATGAATAACAGGTAACAGTGATGGACTTAAAGAACTGCACACTTTAACATGTGTATTAAGTGATAAAATGACTGTATTGTGGAGAAAAACATTAATGCTGGTGTTAAGGTTGACATTTCTTACCAACTTTAATACGAAATTGACATTTGTATGGTTAGAAAATAGCTCCAAATGCAATCAAATCAGCCCTTATCTTGCAAGTCCAATTCTGAGATAGAGTTGACCGTTTGGGCCCTATCTGCATCATGAAATAAATTCTAATCAGACGCCCCTCCTCGCGTCTCGTCTCCCCACAGCGTCTATGGTTTTTACTTTTACAGAATCCGCTGTGAGGCATTAAAATCACAGTAGTCAGTTACACTAGTTAAAGAAGGCGAGCCGAAGAGTGGGCAGGTGATCAGCAGCGGCGCTGCTCCCCGCCGCAAAACACTACAGCCAGGAGGAGAGTAGACGGCCGCTCGGAAGGAGGAGGCACTACACTTAAATCAAAGTGCTGACGATGTCGCCAGATGAAAAGTCAGGAGATTACCTCATTTATTGCAATTCATAGGGGAACACTGATGCCTAAACCAAGATGCAAAGCAAGTTATTCAATAAATATGGCAACATTGCCTTCAAAACAATGTAGTAGAGGAAAAGGTCAACAGGATTCATCTTCTAGGAATGACCGAGTGGCCAGCAGAGCTAACGCCACAGCCACGCCGCTAGCATGGCAAAAACATTATTTTCTAATATTTCAACCAAACAATAAACCTAAAAAATATTCAGCAAATATTACGACAATGAACAAATTAGTTAACAATTTGTGACAGATCCACAGCAACACCCTTAACTCCCACATGTCCACCTTATGTACCTACAGGACAAGGACTTGAACTGTGCCGACATAGGTGACAAATACTGGAGGATAAAGCCTGTCCTTTAGTCATGTATCAACCTCAAGACCACTAACTCGCGGTATGGATAATGGGTGAGCAACAATATATCCACCTCCTTGACTGCATCACCGGGTGGGGATTCATCAGCAGCCGGCAAGAAGGCAGACAACAACTGAAGATCTAGTTTAATTAATTTGAGTCGGCAGTGAAAGGTGTGTAATTACAAAAGAGCTGAGCTTGAAGAAATCATTGAATTGAGGTGAATTACATCACATGTGTTAGAGCAAAATGCATAGAGGTCCTTTAAGGACAAGGAACAAATGCTTTAAAAAACTACGACTGGCTACATACATTTTTTTTGTCATCGCATATACTGTACATGTCCCTCTGCACTCATATTCACACAGCAGTGTGTGTGTGTGTGTGTGTGTGTGTGTGTGTAATAATGAGCAGAAGATAAAACAGAATGGTATGCTGAAATCTCAGCACTTCAGTGCATTCCTCCTATACAGCTAAGAGTTAAACACAGTGCAGAGAAAGAGAAGTCTTTGATTATGAAGCTGTTAAAATCTAGAACACAATGTAAACAACAGCAGACTGAACTCCAGCGTTTTCTTTCATCAAAAACAAAATTGATACCTGATTTGCATACAAAGACATTTGGCTATAAAATGCGTGTTTAAGGACTGCAGCATTCCACTTATTTCACAGAGTTTTGCTTTCACAAAGTGTGAGGTTGATAATGTCAGAGCAGCTGCAGAGTCAGAGAAAAGCTGGGACAAAATGCTTTATAACCATGAAGAAAGGAGACATCGCCTCTCTTCACATAACCCTTCGAATCTTGAGATTTCCTCACCTTTCCCATTTACAACAGTTTACCCTTGAGCACCCGTTAAAGTAGTACCTTAACGGGTGCTCAAGAGTAAACTAATCTAATCTAAAGGGGGAGACAGTATATATGTGCCTGGACAAAGGTCGCAGAAAAACAGCTTCACATTTTAAGCTATACATGTTTATGGGAGGAGGAAACTTCAAGAGTATTAATACTGGTGTCAAACTAACAAATTAGCATCTTGTGTTTGCAGTGTTGTTTTGCAGAGTGCTGATTTTTTCAGTGACAATTATGTAAAGTTGACAAGTTGATTAGAGTGTTGTTTGTTCCTTCGTAGAGTCGATAAAATCACCTCAAAGTCTTGAACAAACTCTAAAAGGTGTTATATTTATATTAAGTCTATATTCAAGTTTAACACGGTTTAGCACCAGGCCATGTTGTACATTGGCCCCATACATTTTATATGACATCAACCCCTCAGGTCTATGGGGCTTTATATGTGAATATGTTTACAGTGGATCTGAATCTGTTAGTCACTATGTTGTAACGTGGTAAAAGCCCATAAAGAAGCCATGACCCTATCCTCAATCTCTCCCTTTGTGCTGGACTTTTTACACCCAAAAAAACATCCTGGACAAACCTTTTTCAATGTATTCTGCATGCACCTCGAGCTCACACAGCACGCAGGTATGCCCACTGAAACCAGATCTGATGAAATCATTTTAGCCGGGGAGTCCAAACTCACCTATTTCACGGTAGGGAAGACACTGAGGCTACAAATGAACCAGATAAAATGCTTCTCCTTTCTCTCCCATTCAAAATCATTTCCATTTCACATCACACTCATATAGCGAGTGGTGAATGACATTTCCCCGGGCCAACAGTTAAACATGGTCTCCTTCACATACATACATACACACGTGCAGATAAAATGCATGTGTATGAAAACAAAGTGTCTTGTCCCTCTCAGTTCTGTCCGTCCAACTCCCACTTGTGCCCTTTAATATTAGAGCAAGTCAATCAATTTTAGGTGGCATTACATTCTGCCTGCCTCATGCATGTGAATATCACAGCAGTGGTAAACTGCTCCGATTTGTAACCTTCTACAAGATATAATTTTCTTTGAGTTCATAATTATACCATAATATTTATCTTCATAGAATACAGAAGAACGGGTAGAGAGTGAGCGCTTTAGCGCAATCATGGCATCTGACAGGTTGTGATTTATACTCAAACTGATGGCTTTGTCAGCATGAAGCATGTGTTTACAGTCAATGAGACACAGGTACTTAACATCACAGGGCATCACAATGACAGCGATGTTTCACACATAATGTAGGAGTACTTCAATATTTCACCAAGAAGATTATGACTGCGATGACACGAAAAGTGTTGTTAAAGGTATTTTTACAATAGGTTTGTCCAAAATTCAACAAAAACACTAAACTGCTGAAGAAGAAAGCAGAACGTGTATGGACTGGCTGTGAGGGTCTAATGTGTGCCGTCCTCAGGCACACATTATAATACCATACCTCTCAAAGAAAAATGCAGTACTTTCCATCATTTACAAACGGGCAAGAATATGTATCATCAAAAAACTCTGAATTATGATATCATTCTTAAAAGGTTCTCCTTTCAGAATTCAGAGGATTTGTATTGCCGTAACATGGCGTTCAACATGGCGACGGCTAGGAGCTAACAACACAAATGCTAACAACACGATGATTGCAAACAACGACAATACTGCCAACAGTGTTTTCCTGAGGATGGCAGTACACTTTTGCAACGTTAATAGCGGCGGCCATGAGCTAGCCAGTGGGGCACACTAACATGCACTGAAAGGTGGTTGGCCTGGCAATGTAAACAAAAACAAACAGGAGGAGAGTGACTTCTCTGCTCAGGTAGATATCACTCCACTATATCTTTACATAGCAAATTATTGTGTACTGCTCTATTAATAATATAAACTAATAATTTGCTTTTAAGAGCAAAAACATCTTAGATAACGTGTAGAGAGAAAAAAAAGGAAAATAATTACACTATTAAGTTAGTTAAGACTGAGATCCATCAAATAACCAATACGCCAATTAAAAGTCTCCAGAGTCTGAGCCTCAGTGCCATCCTAGTAGATGCAACAACAATGCCATGTTCCAACAATAATCAGGTATGAAAAAATAGGCACAGAAACATAAGCTAAGGAGAAAAGGTCTGTTTTTTTTTTTTTTTAAACACGATAGAAAGATTTCCAGAGTGCACTGGGATTCAGCGAGGAAGGAAACCTGCAGGGTCTTTTACAGAATAAGCTTTCAGATATGTCAGAAGTAGAGAGTAGCTTCCTATTTTATGAGTATTCTGGGAAGGTTATTCCACCAATAGAAAGCTAAGAGAAGTAAAGGCTCGATGGTTATTTATCCGCAGGGAAGGATGATGCACCATGATCTGAATGGGATAGCCCTGCTACGAGCCTGGTTGAGTTTTCCAAGATACATGCAGTGGATTTATTCCAGGGTCCTTGACAAGAGGAAGTTTGGTATCATGTATTCCTCTAACTACCATCATTTTCTCTCTCTCTCTCTCTCGGACAGTGTGTGCAGGAGTCCTTGGCTGAACTGTAAAAATGCTGACGTGGCACTAAGCCCTAACAGTGTGATGACGCCTCTATCTGTCTCTCCATGATGTACTCTCTCTTTCTTTCTCACTCACACACACACACACACACAGGTGCATGTATAGATAGGTACTTCCCTTGCTAATGTGAGGCTCAACACATACACTGAAAAGTGCACACTTGCATGCATTGTATCTGCACATGCAAAATGTGCAAATGCAGACGAAGAGGCAATGGTGCAGGCACAAACACACCAGGGTGCACAAACTGCACGTGCACAGCCGAGCACATACCTCTCTATCACTGTCCGTCCATCTTGTGACACCTTTATCACTCCAGCCAGTCTCCTATATAATCAGCATTAGTCTCTTTTGTCACACTCCTACCATCACAAACATATATATACACAAACGCTATCACACAGATGCACCCACACACACACACACACACATAGACTCACACTCAGGTCAGCTGAGTGATGTTGGGAGTGTGTATTTCTCTTCTGCCTGTGTTAAAGTGAGTCATCTATCCTTCCACAGCTTCATTACAACCTGCAAGGGCAAACACTATCTCTCGCTCCCCCTGCCTCTCCAGATGGAGGGAGAGAGAGACTGAGATATTCAATAGATAGGTGAGATCCCCCCCCACACACACACACACACACACACACACTCTATCTCTCTTTGTATCCCCCCCATCTTGCTCTTTCTCTCTCGTTCCTTCGTCTCTATATTTATCTTTTATCTATTGCCTTAAACCTTATGTTTTCAATCACACAGTATTTCTCTCCTTCTCTCCCACCTAGCCTAGAGCAAGTGGCAGTATGGTTAATCAGCTTGTGATGTAAACGTTTTAACCCAGGAAAAGATGCAACAACATGAATGCAACAGTGTAGATAGAGACACAGACAGAAGAGAGCAACCTCTGTCCAGGTAATGTCTTGTTTGGGGAACTCTTTTAATGGTTTGGGCAAAGCCCCTTTGTTCCAATTAATGCAACAGCAAATAAGGATATTTTGTACCATATATGTTCTTTCAACTTCTAAATGCTAAGAAAAGAAAATAATAAATATGTAAAAAACGTGTTTTCAGACTGTCATTATGAGGAAGAACTTGAGCCCCAGTAGTTGCTGTGATTTATGTTTCAAATGTCACATATGGGTGTTATGTTCAGGTAACAGATACATTCGATAAATGTAGACACGGAAGGTAAAAATAAGTATTAAATAGGGAACAGGTAATTTAAAGGTCATGTTTCTGGAGGCATGAATGAAGACAGATCAACATAAGAGGAGAAATTGGTTGTGTTCTTACATGTCTCTCTCGCAGTTCAGACGGCGCTTGTAGAAAGCTTCAGTTTTTGAGGCCCTAAAGAAAGCATGAATAATGCATTGGTGAAACCTCTTATTCTCTAAATTTTAAATGGCTAGCTGTTATCAAAAATAACTTCATCTGTGGAGCATTAGCAGACTTGCGCGCAACAAAGTGGCTTCTACAGTACAACTTTGATTCATATATACAATTTTCTGAATTTGCCAGCAAAAATGTCCAACAGAACCATCATTAGCACATTAAAACTTGAAAAACTGTCCATTATGTTAAGAATACTAATTTATTAATGAAACATTTTTACTAATAAGAATATATGTTTTGACTTTGAAAAGTATTAACTAAACACATACTTTTTCAACTGGGACCCTCCAATAAGACACAACAGATGGAATGACTCACCAAAAGGTTGAAACAGGATTCAAGTCTTGGACTCCCTCTACTGGCTCATCGTGCAGGCTGGTGGAAGCGGCTGTGGAAAGTGTTGCACCGTTATGTCGGAGATGTCTCTTCGATGGAATATCATACTGCTCCGCCTGCCTGAGGAAGTTTAGAACAAGTTGTTAGAAAAGACACCCTCCAAATTATGAAACTCTGGAGGAACTATATACCGCTTTTGTACCTGATGATCAAACAACAGACCGGCTTTTAATCATTTTACAGTCACTATAAACAAAAGAAAAACAAGAGCTAAAGGAAAACCAAAAAGGCAACTTGAGATTTTAATGGTTTTGGGAAAACACTGCAGTTCAGCACAGAGTTTAAGGGTTAAAACAATTAGTCATACGTTTCCTATTGATCCCTCCCCAAGGTCTCTTATCCCAAACACTGCAGACAGGCTCATTACTCTAAAAGACAACCTTATAGACAGTAAGGACTGATAAAGCTGGATCAATGCCACTGATCAGTTCCCACCACCGTATGGATAAGCACACAGAACTAGAATAGACAAAAAGGGCATTCTCATTAGATGAAAGCTTTCAAACTGTCTTTTGGCTGCTATACACAAGGGGTAACTTACCGGGTATGATGTGATTCTCCTGTTTGCTACAGTCTCAGGGAATCTGCATGCAGTCAAAAGAGATCTGCATCTTTAACAAGACTAACAGTCCACATTAATCCTACTAGGCTGATTATGCACCTCAAAGCTATATGATTTTGCTTCTCTTAAAACTGTCCCACGTGTCCCAGACAAAACGCAATGTTTTTTTCCTAAAATAATAAGGGATATATCTATTATTGTGGCTATTGCGTGGCGTACTAAACTTGTCAGACTCAGGTCAGATTAAATCTGCCTCCAAGCGGTTATTAGTTTAACACCCATCAGCCTGAGCTGCTTCCTTGTGCTTTTGAGAGGTTAATTGATCATAAGAATACATTGTGACATCAACTTACTTACACTTATGATATCCACTTGCTAAGGTAAGACAAAAGGCCAATGGCCCAGACATACTAAAGGCAACTGCCAATAAAGACTGTGCCCTCCAATTAAAAGGAATAATTTCAAGGTTATCCTCGTACTTGTCCAACCCAGTACTAGAATCATGGAAAACTGTGCCAAAAGCAAGTAAACTGAATAACTTTCAACCAATAACTATAACGTCCATCCTTTGGAGTATTATTTATGGATATTTGTTCATCTTATACCTCTTTGTTGAATCATGTCTGACATATCTGTAATGTGATCAACAGCTCTTTGGGTAGCTACTAAATGGACCTTGGGGTGTTACTGTCTTGTCCACTATTCCATGTGATCCTGCTGCCATTCATCGTGCATCAGACGCACTGAGGCCCGATGAGTTTGCAAGAAGTCAGAACAGCAGTTCTGTCGTCGTCTCTATTCTGGGAGGAGTCCGGGCTTTGCAACCGGACCGAGGAGTGGAGCACTTCCTGTATGCCATCCTGGAATACACCCAGTGAGTGACTCACCTGTCAGTTACAGTGTGTAGCAGTCAGACCAGTTACAGTAGCAGGTCGCTGTCACTGCACGTGGCGTCATGAACCCTCTCTCACCTCCATTCAGTTATCTGAGCTCTGGGCGGACTGTTGAGCTGTTGTTCACTTCCCTCTCTTGTGTCAGTGCAGCAGCAACAAACACGCGACAACTATCAGCAGCGAACTGTGCAAGTGAACTTTTGAGTAGGTTTTTTACAACAGTTTGTTTAGCTCCGTCCTCATGGGGGACTCGGACACCAAAGGGGCCTTAGCTCCCAGGAGAAGGGTGACTTCCGCGGCGGGGAAAAGTGCGAGTATGCTGCCGGTGAACGGGAAGTCCGCGGCGGCGTGTGAGAGCTCAGTGACCGCGGACTACGGCCACGGGAAACGGGACCGTTCACTGGAAACGGTGCGGGCCAAATCCAAGAGTGAGAAACAGAAGCGCAGGAGTTACACAAGTGATAGACTGAGGTGAGTACACCACTGCACACGTTGCAACATGTATCAAACCGTTGTTTCGTTTGAGGAAAGTTTAGTTTAATACTTAACGACAGGCGTCAATGGGCTAACTTCAACGGCCCACGGGAACGATACATTAACGTGACGTTATTGTTTCCGCTGTATTAAGTGAGTAACATCGGCTAGTTTGAATGTGCAGCGCGCAAAGGCTGCTCGGGGTCGTTTGAGGTAATAACCCCGAACAAGCCCTCAATGTGTGTCTGCGGACGACCTTTTTAATTCATACTTTGACTTTGTTAGTGCTACTTGGCAGAGTAAACGCAACTGTAGCAGTTATCTGCAAGTGTGTCTTTTCTGGGCCTGTTTCATTGAGGAGGGGCGTGTCTAATAAGGCCCCCCATAAACAGGGTGAATTGTGGGTTCGCTTAATTTCCTTAGGCCAGTTATATAATATAAAAGTATACCCTCAGTACTGTTTAGGCCCTCTCGTTACTTGGTGTACAACACCCCACGATATTTTTTTATTGTGGTGCCACGTTATCATAAGGAAATTAGAAAAGTAGTGTGTTGTTAAGGGACATACATTGAACCACACCTTTTAGATAATAGATCAATTTCTCCTTTAGTTTCCTAAGCTGCCGCCACACCTGTTTTATTGTTGGGTGCAGTCTATTGTTTTTGCTGGTATAATATATATTCCTTTCTTTCTTATCACTAGAACTAATCACAGCCATTCCTTCTTCCTAATATTCATCATTTGATGTGCAATTGAGGTGACGCTATAGAGTCAAATGAAAAATATATGTATCTTACGCTGCTGATATTCTTGATTTGTTTCACCCATTTATCTATTTTATTTCAGTAGTTGCCATAAGACACAGGAGTCCCTGCTGAGTTCAGGCAGTGGTTACAATAACTACAGAGGGATCCTGAACTGGTGTGTGGTCATGCTGGTAAGACGAAGGTTTGAACACACAACTAAACCTACCTTGCTATGCTTACAACCGCATGTCACCACCAGGAAGTAATTGTAAACGCATCTTTTTCTATATGTTTTGGCTTCCAACAAACATTTGTGTCCACTGCTTTTCAAAAACATTCTGCAAATTTGATTAATAAATTAGAGAGACAACGCAGCCTGTTAGTGTAAACAATGTGCTTCCAGTTGGCAGAGTTAGGAAACCATATTCCTGTTACCTCTGAAGTGATTGTGTTTGATTGTCTTATGTTTCAGTATAACTCAAGACAAAGAACACATGGCACATTGTGGCATATTTGTTTCTGTTGTCAGATACTAATGCAGAAGCCCAGGTGTAATGGTTAGCCTTGTCCAGTAGTAAAAGAGACCCAGGGAGAGTACAAAGTCCTGTATAAAGCAAGCAAAGTATCCAGAAATCTGTTGATTCTGCAATAGTAACACACCCCTCACTGGCCAACCAAAAGAACAGTTATTTATGTTAAACAGCATTTTCAAATCCATCTGTAATATTTAAACTGGGATAATGTCCTAAAATCCCCGGTAAACACTTCCATCTTGCTCTGTGTGCAAGTGCCCTGTCTTAATTTTGACAGTGTATTTGTCTTTACGTTTTCCACATTACAGGCTCCTTAATGTGAATTTGGTGATAATGTTCAGGTTACATTATTCGTAATAAGTGAAAGCAAAATATCTGTGAAATAAACATGAAGAGAATCAATCGGATAATCCACTGGCATTGATTAAGGCAAAGACGTATGTCAAAGTTATATAAAATAAATAATTAGTCCAAATGTATAACTATTTATATGTTATTGCTTATTTACCATGTGGAGTGCCTTGAGCACCTTGTAAAGCGCTATACAAATAAAACATATTATTATTATTATTATTATTTGTTTCCAAACAGACTCACTGTCTGTATCTGTGTTGCATCTGGTTTCCTGCCAGCTTAACAACACTGCAAAAAAAATGGAGTCTCAGCTATTTCTAAGATGTTTAAATCAAACATGTTACAGTGCAGGCAAATCATTTGAAGAATGAGAGAAAAATGTCAAAACACAAAGAATGTTTAAGTTATTCAAGTTGGCTTATTTTAAGTGCACGTACAGTTAAATAATTTAACATGATTAACAAGTTTATGTCAAGCTCAACATCTTTTGCAGCTCTTCCTCGTCTGTGCTGGAGAGAAGACGAGGCTAGCAAAGACATTCTGTTAATCCAGGCTTTGAACACAGATCGTGTTCAGAGCAGCAGGTTTTTCTTCATTCCCACTGAACTGCTGTCCCATCCCCAGGCATAGAGCCTTTGTGCTGGGTAATGAGATATTACAATCCATTTAGAAAGAGGAAAAGCGAGGAGGGGAGATAAAAAAAGAATGTGGGGATGAGGACGAGGAAGAGGAGGAGAAATAGGTTGAGGAGAGGAAAGGGATGATGTATAGAGAGGTAGAAAAGAAACAAAAGAAGAGAGATGATATGGAAGTAAGGATGCTTTTATTGGAATACAAGTGTTGCAATAACAATATGAATAAATGAAAGTAACACCTGAGACAATCAGATGAACATCCTTAACTCTTGCTTTTTGTTCCAGGTGTTGAGTAATGCTCGCCTCTTCTTAGAAAACTTGTTACGGTGAGTAAGTTTGGAGTCTTTGGACATTATTTTATTAGTGTCTTTTTCATAGGCTGATAAATGATTACTTGTCATTTAAACAGGCTTCCTAAATGCTTGTACCCAGTATTTAATTCTTAAACAGATATATTCAAAGATGCCATATAGAAGTACCAGGTTCTCAATAAATGATTATACTAATCCTGTAAAGTCTCTTAATTGATCTATTGTGACAGTATATGTTTTTTAGTGTAGCACTTTAACATCACTCCTAGAACAAGCACAGGTGTAATTAATGCAATAATGAGGACTGTATTTCACTTAGGTGAGTTGATTTCAGGGTCCTGATATTATGCATGCTGGTTAGCTAGAATGGTGTACTGGGCCAATGTAACAGAGCCATAGTTAATGCTGTTAGTCGTGCCTGAGCCTTTCCAACTCGCTGCTAAGTCAAAGTGGCTGCTGTAAGACAAAGTATATGTGTATATGTATATATATATATATATATATATATATATATATATATATATATATATATATATATATATAAATAAATAAACAAACCTGTGCTGGAGTCAATGTTAAACAATGACCTAAACTTAAATCTTCCATTTCTCTTGAATAGTAAACATCTGTGCATTGTGTAATTCTTTAATATTGACATTTTGAAAAGAAGTGACCTCAATAATTTACATTAAAATCAATATCTGTATTCTGGCAAATTAAATATGCATTTGTAATTTAGATCTGCCCTTTCCTTTCCTTTGGTCAGGTATGGTGTTTTGGTGGACCCTATTCAGGTGATTTCCTTGTTTCTGAATGATCCCTACAACTGGCCAGCAGCATGCCTGGTAATTGGTAGGTAAACGTTTCACCTGTCTAGTAAATCACCCGCTAGGAAAGCAACAACACAACCACAGTTGCACAATTAAACAGCATCATTCTGGTATTTAAGATTAAAATTTTGTTCAATATTTGGAACGGTGACTTAATTTACAATCTTAGAAAATGTTAAATTGAGCTTGAATAAAACCATTTTTTAAAAATTGGATGTTAAACCAAAGCTAGAATTACTCATAACCACCAAAGCTTGACAAATAACATGGGACATATGAGAGTAAGATTCAGCTTGAGCACAGATATATATATATATATATATATATATATATATATATATATATATATATATATATAATCTACACTGCTGAACTTTAATCTGTCCCTGTCCCTAAAGTATGCCATAGAACCACTTCAAATAATGTACAAGCAGTCAGGCAATAACACTTCAAAAACATCTTTTTGACTAAAGGGTTTTTTATATGTATTTTTATGGTATATCACACTAAAAGTCTGCAGTGGTGCAGCTTACAGTGTCTCTGGAGGGACAATCACCTGCCCCATATGCTGCACACTGGTACTGTGCTGCAGAGGGAGGGAGAGAAGTGGGAAACAAGAGAGGGGAAGAAAATAGCAGCAAAAGGGGGAGATTAAAGGATTGGGGAAGAAAGAGAGAAGGCGCTGATGTACAGTGCTGCATTGGCACAGGACACAAGGAGAGGAATGGAGATGGATGGAGTTAAGGTAAATGACCACACTGACGGTGCTTAGAGACGGGTGAGAATGGGAGTCTGTTTACAGTAACAGTGAAGCAGCTCATTCCCAGAAGACACTCAGTACTTCTAGAGTCACTGCAGCATCGTACTCACACTCCCACACACAACTACACCAACACAAGGTCAATTAGAAGTCCACAATGGATGGTAAAACCAAGCAGTCTTCCATTGAGGCAACTGTTCCTGTGAGTGAACCAAATAAAACTGACACTAATGTAAAATATCTCACTACATTATAAGTCTCTCTTTGCCAAATCATCCCTGTGGATACTTGGTGAAAGGTGTGTCTAACAGGTGCTAAATATTGCTGTTTGTTGCACGTTCGGCGTTCAAAATTAGCTGATTTTCAAAGTTGCTCAACAGGCCTGTTTCCAAAATTTAAACACACATTAGCAGTGGCGTGCTATACATTTCCTGATGTCTTTGTTCTTCATTTAGAATAGAGTATTGATGTGTGAGAAAGAACTGAAAATAAAATAAACACATTCAACATTTTATTTGCTGAAATGAAATGAAATGTTAGCTAATTATGTTTTAATAATTTGTAAAAAGTAATTGTAGTAAAAGACACCGATGTCACTCTGAATACAGAATCTCATGCAACTGTAATGAGCATTTCTGCAGAAAGATAGTGACGCCTACTTTATCTTACTCACTGCAAGTGACGACACACTTGCCTCATCGACAAATCTGCTTATCGCCACATGAAAAATAGTTTTGCACGTAAGGCTTTAGTTCCCTCTTCTCTTGTCTCTTCATAGCATAAGTGAGTATACCATGAAGTCAAAAACAAGCATGTAACCGATTTGGGATGGCAATGCTGATGAATAGTTGCATTGATGACAGATTGATAAAACCCAGTAATCAAAATGTCTGACAGTTAACACATCTGCTCACTCTAGATTAGATTGACTGACATGCTAATGCTCTGATTAGGGTCTTAAAATGGAACAATTGCTGCAATTATGTGCCATCAGTGTGGCTCAGCTGGGTCTAGTCAGAGTAATTATTAATGAGCAATCTACATACCAGTGGTTTCCTTAAGTTCTGCAGTGAGTCACCCTGAAGTTTAAACTGAAAGTTCTACACACAATTCAGGCCAATTTGCTCCTCACAGAATCGGGCTCAGTGGCAGCAATCAATGCATAATAAAGAGTGCATTAAATACAACGTTCAGTCCAAACTGCTTTTGGCTCCCAATACTTGCCTTTTCCCTCTAAAATCAGGATATTCTAGCTGCGTAATACAAAGCAAGTTCTCTTTTTTCTTCCTTTTCTAAAGATCTGAAAATGGCCACAATAGAATATAAAATGAAGATGTGCTATATTTGCATGTGCATGCTCAACCACTCGATTGCCTTGTCACTCGAACTAACTAGCAGTTGGCATATGCTGTGCAACACATATGCTCTGTTAGTGCCGGCTCATTTCTTTCATCAGGTGTTCCCGTTTAATTGTGTGTGTGTGTGTGTGTGTGTGTGTGTGTGTGTGTGTGTGTGTGTGTGTGTGTGTGTGTGTGTGTGTGTGTGTGTGTGTGTGTGTGTGTGTGTGTGTGTGTGTGTGTGTGTGTGTGTGTGTGTGTGTGTGTGTGTGTGTGTGTGTGTGTGTGTGTGTGTGTGTGTGTGTGTGTGTGTGTGTGTGTGTGTGTGTGTGTGTGTGTGTGTGTGTGTGTGTGTGTGTGTGTGTGTGTGTGTGTGTGTGTGTGTGTGTGTGTGTGTGTGTGTGTGTGTGTGTGTGTGTGTGTGTGTGTGTGTGTGTGTGTGTGTGTGTGTGTGTGTGTGTGTGTGTGTGTGTGTGTGTGTGTGTGTGTGTGTGTGTGTGTGTGTGTGTGTGTGTGTGTGTGTGTGTGTGTGTGTGTGTGTGTGTGTGTGTGTGTGTGTGTGTGTGTGTGTGTGTGTGTGTGTGTGAGCATGGTTTATGTAGACAGCAGAGGGCAGGTGTAATGCTTAATTCGCTCAAATACTCAACCTGAGACCAAACCAGTGCACACATTATTCCTGAAACCAACATATCTTACTGTAATTCTGAGATTTGTATTCATACGTTTATCCTGCATCGTCCCTTCAGGATGGAGTCTGTAAGGAAAACATGTCATCTTGACTCTTTTTATAGGAACTGACATGAATCTCTCGTTGTGTTTTGACAGTGTCCAATGTGTTCGTTCTGGTGGCTCTCTACACAGAGAGGCAGCTGTCGAAGGTGAGTGGACAAACCAGCTTGCATTTAAACATCACAACACTGTGGATTTGAACTGAACTGTTGAATTCAGAGCACTTTCATAACTCCCAGGGGGGATTATTTTTCTAAAACTGACTGACTAGCTGACCCTCCCCAACTGCATCTGCAAATGTTAAATGGTAAAATGAGAAATTAGTTTCACCATCTGCATTTAGGGCATATTCAGTTATGCTCTGTCTGTTTGGCATGAATATGGAACATCGTGAGCTTTTCAAAACTTTAATAGGCCTCCATAACTGTTTTATTCCAAAGATCTGTTCAAAAGCAGAGCGAAGAAATACTTAAATTGTTCATGTTCTTCACATTGTTTTTACAAAAAAACAACTATAAATTACTTAAATAAAAAATGTGCAAGCTAAATAAATACAGTTAGTTGGGGGATGATGGGTAAAAATAGGACAACTTGTCTTCAAGATTGAATGTACAAACCCCTGCTGTTCCTCTTTGCCTCTCTTTCTGCCCAGGGTTCATTCACTGAACTTGTGGGATTTCTGGTCCACTGCATGAACATGGCAATCATGCTGACTCTCCCTGCTGCAGTGGTGCTATTGGTCCCTTGCGTTACCCCAGGTAAAATGTTTTTTTACTGTTATTAAAATACCAACTCTCCAGCCTGGCTACTATCCCCTGTACAGGCCGGTAGCATCCATGATGCAGCCAAACCATTAACCATTCATTGGTAGTTAACAATGTTGCCACGTGTATGAAGCAGAAAATAATGAAATTTGTAATTAAGATTAGGAGGACATTCATATCCTTGCCCTTCAGAGATACAGACGACCAGTTTGATGGTGCAGTAAAAGACATCTCTTATACAGAGCCATAATTGGTCGGTTAGTGGTAATGGACCAGTTGGTCATGACTGGATTATTTCCAGCTGGCTCTGAGGAGAGGAGAAGAGAGGAGAGATGCCAAAGTAGGTGTGGTTTAAAGTACAGGGTCATCCAAGGGTCACCTTCTTCTGTCTTCATCAGGCTGCCTGACAGACACCATGGCCGCCCCTCCACAAACGATCCGATTCACCCATGATGCATTAGTCACACCTTACACAAAATGATACACCAGCACACTATAATCCTCTGAGTGATTCATTCAAAACAATAGGGCTCCAGTTTAGTTTAAAAGTGTCACTGTTCAGGTCTCATTTTTCCCTTAACCTACAAACGATCCACAGGAGAAGTGTTTCACCCTATTAACATAATATTTAGCTTGACTTGTTTCATGCAATGTTCCTCTCTCTTGGTATACTATCCTCTCCTCTCATCTGTTCTCTCACTGGGAGGTGATGGAGTAAAGGATTCAGTCCATCTGTCTGTCTGTTCACTCTGCGCTGCTGTTCACACAGGAAGGGCGATGACAGAGAGAGTGTGTGTGTGTGTGTGTGTGTGTGTGTGTATATATTATATGGACTCTAAAGAAAGACAAACACTTTTGGGGTTTTTAGAATACAGGTAGCACTCAGGTGATGAATGAGAACGGTAGAAATCCTCGGTCCTTCTGTGCTTCGGTGATGATTGGAAGTTTTTATCCACTTCCGGTAAGCTCCACCTCTCTGTGTTTCTGTGATTATCATATACAGTCGCTCTCTTGGGAGCCAATCTGTGTCTAGAAGCCACATAGAGCCAGAGAGACAGATGGTTGATGGATAAGATCTGCTGTGGTTTGATGCCAGGTGTGCCGACCTGCACCTCACCGTATTGGCACAACAGGCCGTTTTTATTTGTGTGGATGTGTGTCTTCCCCTCTGTTCAGCATGATCCTTTGCTTCAAACATATGGTGACTATTGATAAAGCCCTGTAGGCAAACTGCTCAGTTAGTGTGTGTGTAAACTACACAATTATTAATCTAACATCAAATAGTTGTTTTATATCGCCTACAGCGACATAGTTTTTATGACTGCAGTTTATACAGTAAACATGGGGACTATACTGTATAATGATGATGTCCTTGGCATAGTCCGACTGCTCTCATACTTTTAGCTGAGATGATTTATTTAGCTGGACATGTTTTGCTGTTTGTTCAAGAGCAGATGACGACCGTTCTTTCTCTCTTCCCCTTCCCCTTTCGTTGTTTTGCATTCAATTCGGTTCGTCTCTCTCTCCATCTCACACTGTTTTGCCAACTTTCTTCTCCTCTTTCTCTCTACTCTCTCCCTACTTCATCACTGTGTTCTACCATCCATTGGCTTGCCCTCATCTCTGCTTCTCATCTTCCCATACTTGTAGGCAGTATATCATTTGGTTACATGTTCTCCCATTTCAGCTTCATCCAAATCTCTCCCTCTCTCTTTCTCCGTCAGTTGGCGGTGCATTCGTTCTTGGTACTTACACCATCCTCTTCCTAAAGCTCTACTCCTATAAGGACGTCAACATGTGGTGCAGAGAGCTGAGCACGATTAAAGCCAAGACATTGGCCAGGTCGCTATCTTGTAAGTCACAAAAACACAAGCACATACATTTGACCAGGGAGGGCTTGCATACTACATGTAAGAGCTAAATGAGAATTAATTATTTGCTAATTTTACAGTCAGTTTCTGTGTATGTTTTAAATGCCTTACATCAGCCCCTTGCTTATTTGGTTACAGTGACATCTAATGGCAGATACCTGGTACTGCAGCTTTTTGATAAAATGGAAGTTTCTTGATTAAAGTTTCTTGAAGAAATCTTGATTATGTAGCAGAGATTATTGCACGTCAACATCCCCACTTGATTGTCATTATATAATGTTCTCCGTATTTGTACTTAATGCAATGTTTTACACACACTTCACATGTCTGTGTATACATTCTGCAGGTCCCTCAGCACAGCACCTCAATGGAGGCGACCCTAAGGTGTGTTACCCTGGCAACCTCACCATCAGAGGTACTCGAACAACTTTCTAGAGTTTGTATGAAACTTTATTGATAATGTTTCTAGTGCCACTGCCTCTTTTACCTGTTTCCACATATTTTGACTGTCACTTTGACCTCCTCTCCATCTCTGTAGACATGTGCTACTTTGTCTTCGCTCCAACTCTGTGCTATGAGCTCAACTTCCCTCGCTCTCCTCATATCCGCATGAGTTTCCTGCTCAGGAGACTGTTTGAGATGGTGAGGAAATATCTCATGTCAGCTTCAGCCAGAAATTGATACCTTTGCAGTGTAGCTGCATGTTCAAGTCAAAAAGCCCCCCCCCCCTTCCTGATAGTGATTGATCTTAGAAGATCTTAGGAGTGTTTTTGTGTTTACAAGAATCTCCCAAAAGAGAACACCAGAGCAAGAACTCCTTCACAACCTTTAAGAGCTCTGTGTTGGCTTTTCGTGCTCGTGAAGATTATTTCAGGGAAAACTAGACATCTCTCTTTTAAACATCATGGGATAATTTCTTTTCAGCAGTGATGCAGAACTAAAATTAACTTCTTTAAGAGTTCCAAAAGCTCCATCGTTTGGTATCTGATGCACTCCCCATATTCTCTTGTCACTCACTTTATTGATGTGTGTCTTTGCCCCCAGCTGTTCTTCATCCAACTGTTAGTTGCTCTCACTCAACAGGTAAAGTCTTATAATGTTTTTTTTAGTGTCATGTTCTAAGGTATGGATGTCAGAAAACAGCATAACATTGCTTTTTGCTTTCTTCCTATCAGTGGATGATTCCCATCATTCAAAGTTCCATGAAACCACTAGAGGTGAGGAGGACAGAATGACAGCGAACATTTTACTGCGAAGAAAACAACATGGTTTCTTTTTTTTCATATGCAAAGTGCAACGGTGCATCACTTGTTAATCTATGCATCGCTCTTCTCTTTAGGACATGGATCTGTCCAGGATGACTGAGAGACTTCTCAGACTAGCTGTGAGTGAAACACAACATATGCACCTGCATCTGTACACCTAGAACCTTTGACTAAGGCTGTTTGTCTTAAAGCTTGTTATTGTTATGTTGTTAGTGATTGACTCTACACGAGAATGTACCATGACATTGTTGAGAGTACGGGTAGGAAACATCGGGTTTTGCATCAGGCTTTGACTTGCTGTTGACATCTCCTCCCGAATGTCTCACAGTCCTATATTTAGTTGTTGTTATTGTTCATTGTTCCGTCCCTTTCTCTAACCCGTCTCCAGGTTCCTAATCACTTGCTGTGGCTGATGTTTTTCTACGGGTTCTTCCACTCGTCTATGAACTTCACCGCTGAGCTGCTGCGCTTTGGAGACAGACGGTTCTACAATGATTGGTGGTAAGTTTTGGGTGTGAACTTCATGAGATGTGGTGAACTGTGCTGGTAGGACTGACTGGGTCTTTACACCACATCACTGGTTTTTGCTTCTGTGTGCATGGGAATGGATTTGCGTGCTTACTCATGAATGAAAACGTGAAGTGTATGCGAGCACGTGTGGTAGATAATGTCAGTACTTTTGCGAAAATTATAGAGGGGGAAGTCATTTTATATGATGTACGTTTGCTGATATTAATACATCTACTGCATCACTCAATGCACTGTAACTTAATTACTATTGTTTCCTCTTTTCCTGTAAGACCATAACGATTCTAGACCTTTCATTTTCATCCATATTGATCCAACTGCCTTAGATCAATTGTTTAAACCCTGTAATGCTTCAACACTCCATTTGCTGACTCTCTTTCAGGAACTCTGAGACGGTGACATATTTCTGGCAGAACTGGAACATCCCTGTACACAAGTGGTGTCTACGGTGAGTTATTACACTGCTCGCACTGAGAGGGAGCATTGAAATGTATTGAAGTGAACACGGGGGACAGCAGTGGGTCTGATGCGGGGAGAAAGACTTAACAAGGCACACTGATACGTTTGGGAAATGGATTCATCTGGCTGTGAGAGAGTAAGTACTAGTAATAAATGCGGCGCCTGCAGCCAGTTCCACATAAACGAACACAGCAGCAGCAAATGCAGTGAGGTTATATTAAACAAGACAAAGCAAATGAAATGCTATTTAAAGGGTTTAAAGCCTATTTACTTTGAATTCCTGTCATTGTGGGAGAATTGCAGCAGAGTTAAGATACTTCCACAGGAATTATTACACATTAGGAAAACGTTTTTGGCATTTTGATTTACAATACGGGTCCATCCACCACATCATCTGTCCATTCATCCATTTCAAAATCTGTGTTTTTGTCTGTCTTGCAGGCACTTTTACAAGCCACTGCTTAGAAGAGGATTTAGTAAAATACTCAGCCAATCAGCTGTCTTCTTCTTGTCGGCTTTCTTCCACGAGGTAAGAGCTGAGAACAAAGACCACTTCCTCTGCTCATGTTGACACTGAAAATGTCCCTTACATCATAAATGTCCTCAGAAATCCTGTTTCAGGGAAATGTCTTGGATTATATTTTATAGAGAGCACAATTTATTTGATAATGTTTCCTTTGTCTTTTGTCTGTGTCAGTACTTGGTGAGCGTTCCTCTCAGGATGTTCAGACTGTGGGCCTTCCTGGGCATGATGGCACAGGTAAGACCCAACACCTTCCCTGATGATAAACGTAGCTGGTGGTCGGCACAAACCAGTCATATAAATGCATATATATTTTTTATTTGAATCTGCATAATAAGCCTTGTTATCTAGGTCCTTCTTAATGTTTAAAAAGGTAAGGAAATGAGTGTGGATAGGCTAGAGGTAGCATTGCATTTAGTTCAGTTTATTTGTGTAGTCAAATAATACCAAAAGTCAAAATAAAGACAAGTGGTTTGGCCTTGGCTTCAGTATCATTAACTTAATTAACATAACCTATTAGCAAGGGCATATTCGATGCATCATGGGGACTTTAGCAGAACAAGAGGTAATATCAGGGCCTCTTGGTCTTTGCTGAGTTTGTTAGTTTGTTATTCACTACATTGAGTCATAAAACACAGACAATAGAAATCAGAAGAAAACACTTATGTGAGATTGTAATTAATCTTTAAAAACCCAATCACCCATTGTGTTCATTCATTTCAAATTTGTGATTACTCTTCAGCTTCCATTGGCCTGGTTTGTGAGTCGCTTCTTGCACGGTACCTACGGCAACGCTGCGGTTTGGATCTCAATCATCATCGGTCAGCCATTCGCCATCCTGATGTACGTCCACGACTATTACGTCCTGCATTACAGACAGGAGGCTGACTGACGTGCACACACACACACACTGTATCGACAATCTCTCTCATTTTGACTCACAAACAAACACACAGAAGTACCACGCAGCTATCGTACTTTGTATAATTGTATCTCCTTGCAGTGTAATGTTCTTCTTAACAGAAAATGAAGTTGAATCTTGAAAACTCCCTGTAATGTCGGGAGTGAGGCCTCTCTTCTTCAGTGGTATCGTCATGCAGCTTTTCACTCAGGTGTTTTTTCTCTTCTGATGGACAACTTGGGTACCGTGTAATGTTTTGCTGCTCTGCTCGGCTGTGTTCATGGCCAGTATTATGACTGTGGCTGCATTTGATCAATCGATTTAAGTGCTTTTGTAAAAGTGGAGATTTATGATCCAATGTGTTTCCTTATCACCAGCCAAAGGGGCTTAATCTATCTGGTGTTCAATGTAAATGGAACACCACTAAGAAGAGTATGATTTTATTAATGTACATTTTGTCTGTTTTTTCTTCTGTTTACCTAAGTGCCATTTTAATAATACAGCACACATCAGTTTTGGGGTGATTTGTGTTGTTGTCATGTCTACTGATGCGTCTAACTACAATTTGTGTGTCGTAAAATAAACATTCAGAGTTCAATTCAAGACTTTTATTTTTTAGTGTGTTATTTGTTGCTGATCAGATTTTTTTTAATACAACATTTCTAATTAGATCAAGGCAAATAGAGATTTAAAGCAAAAGGTAGGTGTGAAACTCACACAAGAGACAGGGAGCCAGACTCCCATTGCTTTGGTATATTTGTTATACAGTAGGTGACAAATGTATGCAAACATGTACCACAAGGACATTTCTGAGTCAGACTCCCTTTTTATTCAGCTGTACGAGTAAACTTACAGGTCCATGTCACAGAAAGAGATACTCCAACAACACACCTTCTTGGCCAGTAAAAATAACTTTCTTTAGTACTCTCATTGTTAAACAAAATACCTCACTTCCCTTACATCCCAAATCATCACTGGTATCTAATCCATCTAAACTCCTTTTACATCATTATTTATTTTTCTCATATGTCTTCTGAGATCACATATTACTGTTTTGACGTGATAACATCTACCACGTCTCTGGGATGTGTCCATACTCATTTTTGATTCTCACATTTTCTTGTATAAGTTTCACTCGTACAGACATTTAACACGCCACAAGTCAAATGACTTAAGAAGTCTTATATCATCTTGATTCGTGAACCTACCGGGCTTAATATCAAACTTAAGACGGCGATGAACATAATTGCTATTTACTTTGCTATTGGGCATCTCAGCCAATAGATGCAGACAGGAGGCTGCATATATTGGCACACACAGACACACAAAGCTGTGTGTGTTTGTGTGCAGATTTGTCATCCAGAAACGGAACAGGACAGGACTTGCGAACCTGTATTTTGTCAGCTTGACAGTAAATTAAACAGAAAGTCTGAGACGTCTCACGAAGATTCTGTATAGGCGTGTGTACGTGCTCTGTGAGTGACATCTGGTTAAACAATCGTCAGTGAGGATTAGAGTGTAGATGTGACATGAGACGTGGCTTTGCAGAATATCAAATACAATGTAGAGTATCAGCGCTCAAAGAAAAAAATATATATATATTTTCTGCTTCAACTTTTTTTGCTTTATATTGCAAGGATTAAGGACGTGACTCACAGTTTTAGCAGAAGTAGCAATGCTAGTCTGGGGACATGTGCACATGAAGGGACTCACTGGAAACCAAAACATTACTGCTTATTGTCAGGCTTTGGAAAATGCTGACTTCCTCTGCGATAGTAAGGTGATTTTAGTGGCAAAAAGTCATTTTCTTCAGGGGGTCATTGAAGTCTCACTGTACTTGAGGGTAACGGTTTACAAGCGATGTGGTGGGCAAGCATCTTTTCTGCTTGCATCTTGACAAGAGAGATATGTGCAATTATTTGTTTGAGCAATCGATTCCTCACATCTGTCCTCATAACCGCCACCGATGTCAAAAAATAAGCTTTTGCTGCAGGACAGCCGTAATCCTCCATCTATCCCCCTCTCACTCCTGACAAATAAACCGTGAGAGAGAGGACGTGTGGGGGGGTGGGGGGAACCTCGTCATTTCTCATCTCTCCTCTTACTATTCAGACAGTTCCTGTCATAAACAAAGCTTTCCAGTTCCCCTGGTTGGACTGAGTCACTCATGTATGCACTTCTCTCTGTATATCTGCACGCACACACATATGTCATGCACCGATCCTCCTACCTTTACATATGGACAGGCATACTGTACTCATTCTGTGTTCCAATTATGGCTTTATCTAAATTATTTTCCTTCACACCTCCCACTCTCTCTCTCTCTCTCTCTCTCTCTCTCTCCTTTCCTCTGTCCCCATCCTGCATCTTCTCCTTGTGCTGGTCCCCAGTAACAGGTTGATCAATGGCTCTTCTCCTGACATCCGTTATTCCGGATCTTTCCGAGAAACGCTGACATGCTGTGAGTGATGATGATCCTCTAGACAGGAAACTAGGAGACACAAACCTGTCTCATTCTAAAAGATGGATGGAGCGCAGGTCCAGGGACACGTTGTGAAGACACAGCCTGAGCCTCATCTGAACACAACTTTTTGTGTATTTAGATTTAAGTATTTAGGTGATAAACCAAACAATTATACAGCATGTCCTAAATAACTGTTTAAATGAGAGATACTCAATACAAAACCCGATTTTTACCCTGATGTTTTGCTTTTCATACAGATTTTTGTAATTGCAAAAACACAAAAACTGGTACTGAAACCAGTAAGTCAGGTGCCCATTGACCAGGTATAATGACCCATAAGCATATTGTCTGCTTTACACTAAGTTTGAAATTTACAGTTTTAGCAAATAACCCAATGCGGTATCTACATAAGTTCATTATTAAAAACTAAAGCCTGTGTGTGTTGTACAGTATGAATAGGATTCAGGTTTGCTAATTGGTGTGCACAACAATGGAGGGAGTTTGGACCGTTAGAGGAAGTAATTACAATATACTGTATTTTATTTACGAAACAATACAGTAATTAAGTTCAAGCCTTCTTCACTTACGTAATTGGGTCCAATGTTATAAATATAAGAGTATTGAGAATAAACACTGCTTACAGCATACAGCAAATTAGGAAGACTATTTGGTGAGTGTGTGTAGATGAAGAGTTTATATAGTTTTAAATGAACTATTTGCTGTAGTGAGAGATATAAGATAGTTTGTGTGGATATCTTTTTTTTCCTATGTAGTTTTGCCCTAGATTCAGAAATTGTGTTGCAGAAAACTATATTTGACTATGAAAAAAATATTTTCCTGCAGCAGAAAAATCAAATTCCCCACCGACATACGTTTGCTTTATTGTAATGTTTCTAAAAGTAATTCATTTGTGTGCTTTTTCTGAAAAATGTTTCTTCTTCTGTCAAATTGATAACATCCACAATTCAAATGACCTCAGCCATAACTCAGTATTTACTGTCTCTGTGTCGAGATGAGAAGCAACATCAAATCACTATTAAGCCTGATTTGTTTTGTAGCTCAACAGATTGAGATGAAAAGGTCTGCTCAGGTTCACGAATTTGTGTTTTGAGTTTTTTTAATATATATATATATATATATATATATATATATATATATATATATATATATATATATATATATATATATATACTGTATATCACTGTGAATCACGACAGCACAAATCGGAAGGCTTTCTGTCATCGTCTTCCAGTTCGCTCATATATCACTTTTTATTCATGATCGGGATGCAGATCAGGTAAATCCCTTCTCCTCGATAGAGCCCATGTTATTTAATATTAAAAAGGAAGAGATCTATAAGTGCATCAACACATGCAGGTGGTTTTTCATTCACTTCTTAAATTTCGTAAAGGAAAAAAGTATCTTTATACTATTTATTGGCATTACACAAACATTCCGTTTTCACAGTCCAAAGTCAACATTTTAAGGATACAAGGTTTTTGGGGTTATATACTGGTACTGATGTATGTTTCAAAATGGGTTCATTATATGATTACTAAATATAACATTGCACAGTTTACTAGCTACTTAAGTAGATGGTTGTATACTAAGTCAGCTAATTAGAACTAGCAGGTTGATTAGATAGTTTAGTCTTTTGTATGGTTGTATTTTTAAAATATCTTTTATTCATTTGAGACAATTTGTTTAAAGCACTTGTTTGGAAACAGCAGACGTAATCTTCTCACTAAAAATGGTGAATACTGAATACTTTTCAACAGCTCTCATGTTCCTCTCATGCTCTCATGTTCCTTCAAACACAATATACTACACATTAAACCCAATATACTGCACATTATTTCACAATGGAGAAACGTTATGGCCCAGTCACATATGAAGCTATGTGCTGGAGATGTGGTGTGCTTGAGGATATCTGGAGTGTGCGTCGATGTGTGCTCTAGCATTGGTGTGTGCACACTGTACATGGACAGACATGTAAACACATACTAAGACTTCCTGTCTGAAGCCAAACTGAGGGAAGATTTAGATTGAGAGGGGTGGAAGTAGAAAGACAGAGTCATTGAAGAGAGAGAGAGAGAGAGAGAGAGAGAGAGACTGAAAATGATGCTAACGCGGAAAGAAAGAGAAGGAGAGAAGAAGAAGAACGGCACGTGGAAAGGAGTGAGACCTTGAACAGTTGAAGAAAGATCTCAGGATGTTTGACGAATCAATACACTGAGTAACGGCAGACAGGCTGACAACGTAACAGAAATGGCAGCAATGCACATGTCTGAAGGGGTGTGTTGATCACTCCAGCCAACTGGCATGACTCAAGAATCGGAGAGGAGACACAACTGACAAGTGATTTCTCACTGAAATGCTGAACCTGCTCCAGACAGAACAGTGACGGATGTAACTGGATGTTTAGAGATGATGCAAGGGTGCAAAGGTCACTAAGGGTAGAAGCATCCTTACTGCGGAAGAGATCCAGCATCACCTGGTTGGACGCTGACGGACATGAGGACACATCAGCTTCACCAGAAACAGATTTGACTTTTACTGGAGTTGGTCTACTGGTTTGACTGGTTAGTCTCTCCTTTTTCTCTAAAAGGTAGGTTGGATAAACTGTGTCTACAAACAGTATTCTGTTTTTTCAAAGAGAGAAAAAGTAAATTAGATCTTACAGTTATGTTTCAACCAGAAAACTAGACTAATACAAAAAAACAAAAAGTAACAGATCGGTGTACTATAAATGACGTGGATAATTGTTACATTGAATAGACTGAATGAGTAAGCAAAATCATCCACGAAAGGACTTTTGAGTGTTACAAGAAGTTACGATAACACTCCATTTCAGAGAATGTTTGTAGCGTGTTACACATCAGAGTTCACGGAAAGACCCCTGTGAACTTATATTGCATGTACACGTGCGACCATCACTAACATTGGAGTTACAGAGGCAACAAAAATGTTCCCGTTTGCCCTGAGGGGCTTTTTGTGAAGCTATAATTTGATGCAGGGCAGCGTGAGATCTGTATTCTCCTACCCCATCCTGTCTGTCTCCCTTTCTTTATATCTCTCTCTTTCACACACATACACACACACACATAAACGGGACTCCCACGCTGCTGGAATTTATTTGGACAGTGTTATTTGTGATCTGCCTCTGGGCCCTATGCTCTCCTCTCAGTATCACTTTACAGTCATTACATCACTGCAGTCTTTGATGTCAGAAGAGGAAGAGCAACAATGGGACGGCAGCAGTGATGCATTAGATTGCTATCATATCATCGGCGTATACTCAAATCAGAGGTCAACACAAACGTATCCAACAGTTTAGCAAATCCAACAGTTTTCTAAATGTTATATAATTTCGTCTCTGCATTTGGGTTTTATCATTTTACCCAAATCTGATTATGCTTGCTAGTGTTTAGGCTGACTTATCAGCTTGACAATAGGCCTACCATGCACACACTTTAGAGTATAGTTACAAAGGAATGGTTTCTGTGGGCTCAAATGTTTCTTTGATCCTTATTTTAACTCTAATGCAGGAATGAAGCCTTTGATCCAAACCATGCTAGAAGTTCTTTAATGTGTGGTGCTTTACACTAAATGCTAACACATTTTGGTTTAGCATGTTAGCATTCTTACATAAACTTTAGCCGTTGGGAACGTCATTACTTTTGAAAGTATTTGGCCAAGATGTGTTGCTCCTCCTGCATCCAGCGCTGTCATTTGTCGTGACGTAGTTGGATGAAAGGATGAACTACAGGCTATATGAGCTTGTGTCCAACTCTAGGTAGCCAGGGGGGCAAATGCTGGGGGGCGACTGCAGCACGCTCTAGATGCCTACAGTGAGCAGCTGTTTCTTGGTTCTCTTTGTTTGGATTGCAAACTGGCTACTTTTACATTAGAAAAAAAATGGCATCCCAACATATGCAGGGGATATTATGGACGAGGATACATTTTACAGTGTTTTGGCTGACTTGGATATTCAGAGGTATTTATTCGAGCCAGAGTGTACGACAGAAGGAAGGCCACCGAGGGAGGCAGAGTCTGCTCCTGCCCTACAAAAAGATGTTGCCGGCCGTCGGAAGCATGTGCGCAATGCATCCTGGTATGTGAGCCGAGCTTTCTCCGTCAATTTAGCACGCACTGAAGAATGTACTGCTTCCATTCACTACATTTACCATCAGCACTGATTGGACATCCACATAAAAAGGTGGCACATTTGCCTGAGATGTACAGGTGGACTCCAGGAGACCATGACATCACTGTTGGGTGTGGCTACAGGTGCAACAGAGCACTCCTCTTCAGCTTTGGATAGTTAGGTCAGGATATGTTGGAGCCATTTGTTTCTGAACAGATAAGTGGGTTTAACGCGCAATTTCCCCAGAGCAGCGCTCATACCGCTCGTTAGCGCTGTTTACGATGATGAACTATAGCTCCCAGGAAGATGAACAATATCAGGGGACGTTACTGTGAAAACACCCATTTATTTCCTTCAATGGTCTTAATGTTCTACGGCTTGACTGATCTTGTTAAAGCAGATAAATCATATTATTAATGCCTCACCCTCAGCTGAGCATATTATTCTCATTAGCCTGAATAGACTACATATTTCATTAGCCCAACGATTATTTTGCTGAGAGAGATTAGTAGTGAGCCACGAGCAGACACAACACAAACCTATCCAGTCTGGCATTCACATGAGCAATTAAACTACATTTGTCACGGAAGAATAGGGTAACATTCCAGCCTCCAGCCAATTAGGGGTCGAAACTCATTGGGACGCTCTATGGAAAATATGGTGTTCACCTCATTTTTTATGTTGCCTGTTGATTTATTATGACTTTGACTTGATCAATACGTTTTGTTTTGCATCTGCGTCATCGTCCTCAACTCATACTCTGCTGTTGTTAATATGTAAAGTCTGATCTCGATCCATCCTTCCATCCTCACACCATATCCCATTGAGATCCATTACATGTGGCACAGTCACTGACTGCCCTCTGCTGTCTATAATATTCACGCCTGGTAGATTGTGGTATTTTGCATATTTGCATATTTTCCTTCTCACAGTTGAAAACACCATATGGAAAGGGTCACATAGTTAAAGCAAGTGTCTAATTGTATAAAGTCTGCTAACAGCAGGATTGTGCTAGTGATTATCACCACACTGTGAACATGTGAAATGTGGATGAAAAGCTGCTGCATTCTGTCACAGGGACATCTGTTACAGTTTCTTGTTCACCTATGAACTAGTCTACATTTGAACTGTTCTCTGCACTTGTAAGCCGTTATTGCACATATTCTACCTTTAGTTCCACCTCTATTCACTTTGCAGAGATGTTAGTATAATCACTGGATGTCTCATCGAGTGCCTTCTCACCAATGCATGTGTTTCTGGGGTTGTAACGGTCTCAGTGCTGCACCCATTGAATTAATGTAAACGTATAGACTAAGATTACTAAAAACTTGAAATTGTAAACATCCGGGAAATCTTGTCCACACACAGAATTTATTCAGTTTTCCCAAATCCACTCTGTTTATACCAATTACGAGAGGAATGCGCCATCTTTCTATGAGGTAAATAAACAGGCGGAACAGATTACAATTGATTCACACAGGCACAAAGTTACTATTTGTGGTTCAGATCTGATCTGACCTTCTTTTCAAATGAAGCTATTTCTTCTTCTCGTACGACTGCCAATGTAAAAGTCACATCTCGGCCAGAAAGGGGGAGGTGTCTTTACGAAAAGAAAGGTTGGGCCACATTCAAATTTACACATTTATTACTGGAATTAAAAAAAAAAATGAAATAAATACACCCCTCACACAACATTGCTGCATAAATAAATACAGTTACGTTATAATTAATTATCTCAATAAGTCTCATATTTGTTTAAAGTGGCTTTGTCAGTTTGGTCATGCCAACAGCAACAACCCCACTGAGGAGGAGTGAGTGGACGTCAGTGCAGGAGAGAGAGAATCTTTGCTGTGCTCGGTATGTTTGTCCATGAGTTTGCATTGGGTTTAAACTATAATATCACAGACTTTTGTAAATATGTTTGTGTCCCTGTCGCTCTAATGCATGCTGGGATAGCCGGCAGTCCCTGAATAGGCATAGAAATGATCAGATGGGCATTGTAGACACCTTCCATTAAATCTTACAGTTTGCACCCTGACTCAAATGTAAAGGTATCGTTAACTATATCGCAAGATTGTGTGTTTGTGTGTTTGTGTGTCTGACAGTTTCTGCAACAACTCTGGAGCATCATTATCTTCATCATCATCATCATCATCATCATCATCATCATTATGATGGACTTCAACAACACTGAGTCCTGGCTTCTTGTCAATACTTCATTTCCCATCGTGCCTGTAATAGCCAGTCCCAGTAACAGCAGCGGCATGGAAGCATATCTTCAAAGACTGGCTCACTTAAACGAGGGGCTCTACAATGACTTTTACGGCCTTTGGATTGCACTGATGGTCATAAACTCTCTCATATTCCTGGTAAGCACTCTTTCGGGAGCGCTCGTTGTAAATAAGTAAATATTACCAACATCCTTGTGTGAGTTTCAAAGCTCAGATGTTTAACTCTCTAATTCTCCTTTCCCACAGGTGGGCATGGTGCTCAACATAGTCGCGCTTTATGTCTTCTGTTTCCGCACCAAGCATAAGAGCACCTCTGTGATCTACACCATCAACTTGGCGGTGACGGACCTCTTGGTGAATCTCTCTCTGCCGACTCGCATCCTGCTGTACTACAGCGGGGGAGCTTGTCTCACCTGCTCCTACCTGCACATCTTCAGCTACTTTGTCAACATGTACTGCAGCATCTTGTTTCTCACCTGCATATGTGTGGACCGCTACCTCGCCATCGTGCAGGTGGGTTTGGCCTTTAGTTCGGAAACAGAATTGGTCTAAATAACGCTTTCTGAAGCCCGACAGGCTGAATACCTGCTCATCCAGACATCAACACCAGAAACAAACGTAAAACTACATTTGTCCTTGCAGGTTGAAGCTTCCCATCGGTGGAGGAACCACAGTGTGGCCAAATGTGTGTGTGTCTCTGTGTGGCTGCTTGCCATCGTGGTCACCTACTCCTTCCTGTCCACTGCTTTCCAGAACCCTGGCTGCTGTCTCTCAAAGCTCCTCATTCTCACCATCATTGAGTTCTTTCTACCCCTCATCATCATCATGGTCTTCACGTTGAGAATTATGTGGGCACTAGCCGACCGCCGCCTGATGCAGCAGAGCAGGTACTACCAATGTGTTGTTATCAATATACCGTACAGTACAGAATATAATGGGATTTCCTGTCTGGTCTTTAAACTTAAAAATTCAGTGTTTCATGTATCCAAGTATACTACAATAAAAGGACTGCTATTAAATGACTCATATTTCCAGTATTTAAAGGCAGGAAGCTGATGGGATGTCACTATGTCACTTTTAACTGTATTTCTTCAGGGAGAGGAGAAGGAAGGCTGTCCAGCTGCTGACCACAGTGCTGATCATATTCACTGTCTGCTTCACACCTTTCCACATCAGACAGGTGAATGAGACACAGGTTGACATTTGTTTTAAAATGAAAATAATATGAATACATTCTAAGACGTAGAAGTATCAGAATTAGAATATATAGTATTACACAAATTAAAATGAGAGCACATGTCAAGTAGCACTGAGCGGAGGTACAAGTGCAAAATAACATGATGCCGTGGGTTGGTTTTCCTTCTGATGCCACCACTGCAGTGTACACATGGTCCTGATCTACACTGAACAGTGTTCAAAGTCAATTCAACTCTTGAAGTACAGCACACTGAGGAGTAGACTTCAAAAAGACTTAAAGATCCTGCTCCCGCATGATCATACATGTATTTAGTGTCGTACAAATCTTTATTTTTCTCAACCTGTCTGTCTGATTATACCTGAGTCCTCCCTCTGCCTGAAACGCTCCAGTTTAGCATGTTTTTAGTGGAATTGCGTCACTAGGCAACTGAACAGCTTGGGTCCATGTTTACTTCCTGTCAGCTGATGTCATTCGCAAACTATGGCTGTTTCTCAAAGTCAAGGATGCTTCCAAGACACCCGGAAGAGCGTTGTAACTTTTGAAGCTTACAACAGGAGTTATACCTCCGTTCATGTGAACAAGCCCAAGAACGAGGGTTAAAGGAATTGCTAGTGCGCTTGTTTTGTGGGCGGCATTTTCATCTGACTTCTCTACTCTAAGTTTAACTCTTTTGGCGCCACTGAGCAACAATCATGAACAAGTAGACGTTGATGTAATTGAAGCGAGCCTAATATGTTGTATAATGTGTTATCAAGATGAGGAAGTGCATGATTGTGCAATATATATTGATGCTTTTATACATTTTTGGACAAATGTAACAACCTTGTCATGGCTGTGTTGTCTTATTGTGTTGCAGGTGGTGGTGTACTTCCACCCTGACATGCCTCACCATGTGATAGCCTACCACTTGACTGTCACTCTCAGCAGTTTGAATAGCTGTATGGATCCTATTGTCTACTGCTTTGTTACAAATAATTTCCAGGTAAGACTGGAGTACTTTCCTTCCTCACCTTACTTCCTCCCTTTGATCCCAGCATCCTTCCTCTCTGTCACCTGTCCATCTATCCATCCATCCTTCCCTCCGGGCATAATTTGTCCACCCATCACTCATGTATTCGCTTATTTACTCATTGATTCACTGAATAATTTACAGCTTGTTTCTCCCTCAGGCCACCATGAGAAATATTTTCCGCCGTGCAGAGCCCGAGCCGACAAGTGGCGACATCATCAGCATGCAGCACAGCTCCGAGGCCTCAGGGGGGACGGCGAAGGCCGTCACTAATAATACGATCATTATGACCAAGATCCCTACTTCACTGCAGAGAGACAATCTGGGGAAGAAACAAACACTTTAAATCCTCTTTCGCATGGGGTGAAGAAAACTGAGAGTTACTATAAGATGTCACAGTCGCCAGAAAGGTGGCTGATATTTCTGGACAACGTCCTGTCCAGTGATAACAGCTGCAGCGTATTGGCCAATGTCACAGTGCTAAGAGCCCAGGACCAACAGCCAATGATGCCGTTTATTATAATAACAATAATAATAATATAAAGGCCAACAAATTGTTCTGGTTCAGCAACCTATAAACGTGTATTACTTGATTAAATGTACAACATTGACAACAGATTTAACAAATTTAGTCTTCAATTGAACATTAAGAAACCTGGATGACTTTTCCACTGTGAGAAGATCTCCCCATGCCAGACCAGTTTCCACCAAATTAAAACAATACAACAGGAAACAAAGCTGACTTTTGTAATATTACTTGAACCATAGTGACAAAAGGCCATGTCTCATTTGAATTTTTTTTATTTGATGTATAACAGTAGTGACATGTTTGACCTTTTAAAGTGTCCAATTGCACCGTTTTATTTCATATGTAATCTCTAAATAAATCACGTGGCTGAGAGAGGGAGCACAATTGCCACCGCAAAGACAACCACTGATATCTGACATCTGTAATGCAGCATATCTAATAATTGGCCAGGACATTCAAGGGCATTCAGGACCGGTATTCACAAAAAGGAGATATTGCTGACCTACTGCAATGCCTGGTTGTGAACAGGAGGGAATTCAACATTATATCACTGCACCACAATGTAAAACAGACGGCATCTGTATATGTTTAGCCCATGGACAAATATTGACACGTGATACGTGAATTGCACTGCAAGAGTATTTGGGAAAGAATAGTCTCTTTTGTGCGCTAGAGGGCGACATTGCACTGCCTTTAAAATGACCATTACAGTAAGAAACCAAATAAAATGTTTTCACTCAAATAGAAACTGCTTGGGCGACTGGAAGCAGCGACAATGTGAATGTTTGGTCTGTAATTATATTATTACATTATTACAACGTATTTTATTATGTTATGTTATGTAAACGCTTTGTAATGTTGTTTCATCAACAACCAGCTGAAATCAAATATATAACAGAGAAATTATGGGGGGGAAATAAAGGGGTGTTCAAGCTAGTCTTTGCCTTATGTATTGATGTGATACTTTTCTGGTACTTCAGGAAAATAGTTATTTTACTTATTTTAATTCTCAGATTGATAGGATAAGGTTCTAGTGATTGGGTCATCAATGTAATAGCGTTGTAGTGGAGCCATATAGTTATGTCTGTTTATTAAAATGTGAACACATTCTCCAAAGTCTTCATTTTATATGTGTATTAAATGAGGTTTGAAAAAATAAGTTGATAAATGCTCAATTATTATTATTATTGGAAATATAATGCTTCTTTTCAAACTATTAATACATTACTATATACATATGTGTATATTGTAATATATATATGTGTAATAACTTTTGCTCAGTCGCTTTGGTACGTTTCTTAAATAATCCTTAATTTGCAAAACGGTAAGTGTGTGTATGTGATTAATGATATACAACAGCAGACACCCTGGTGAGCAGCCCCACGCTACGACAGCAGGTGGCATGGCGGAACAGCACGGTGCTGGACGTGTCGCTCACCGGTGACATTTGTGTTGCGTTTGCTGACTTTCGGTGTACTTTCAATTCCAAACCAACGAAACACTGAACATCGTGTGCATGAGAGACGACTTGTCCTGACCTCAAACTCCAAAACTCATCCAAAACCCAAATGTCTTAACACATGTATCTTGTGTCTGACTCGCTGTAGTGTCATCCTGATCTCACCACATGCATCTACCGGCACATACCAAGGATGGGTCGTTGGACATAATGTGCATATACATTCGGTCAACCCTTTTCTCGTGGGGAAGGAGCTCTATCCATTCAGTCTGTTTAGTAAAATACTGAAAAACATTTGGGAGTTTCATCATCACGGTTATTTCTCACAAGGTTTCTCACAGTTAATAAAGATTAATTTTCCACCAAGCATTTCTCAAAACTTGTTCTCAAGTAAGTGACTTGTTGATTCGGAGGTTGAACAAGTAGTTTGGAGAATTCCCATTCTCACCTGCATAAATAAACCAGCACGACTGGGAGGGAGGGGAAAGCGCGTGGTGGGAGCGAAACGCCATCACCGTGTGTGATTGCCCCGGACTGAACCGAGGTGAGGAGCTCGATGACGCGAAGGTACGTCGCGTGACGACCGCGCCTCGCTTTGTTACTGTGGAAACCCTTGAGATTTATGAGTGTGGTTGCACCAAGTGGTCACTCAGTTAGCCACGCTGCTAATACAGCGACTCCAACCCCGCCGTGGGCGTAAGGCGGAGCTGCTTTCTGACGTTACCCCAACGGAGTAAACCCCCCGGTCGGTATGTTACGTCTTTCTGTCTCTCCCGGTCTCCACGTGCCTCACTCCCGAGACGTCACGTATTAGCCAGCCTAGCTCGCCGCGGTAACGTTAGCCAAAGTCAACCCCGCAGTCTCCGTGCACGGTCAACACTCGAGTGTCTCGAGAGTGACGTATCTAGCTGTAGCCACGTGCGCCGTCCTCACGCGCAACACAACAGCGAGTGATGCGGAACGGTAGTTCTTGATGACGTAACCTAGAAGAGCTCGGCAGGTGGCTCAAGGTTTGTTGTGTCGCGCGAGACCCATTTAGCAGAACTGCCCCCCGAGCTAAACGCGTCCAACCCCAGACACCGTGCGTTGCTGTGGGAATCTCACGCGTTCACCTCCACTCAGGTGAGTCTCACCGCGTGCGTGGACGTGTTACTGTCACGGCCGCGTTTGAACGATGTTTATTTTTCTTTAAACAGGAACCTATGCGTGAGCTAACTTCTGTTTTGGAATATCTGAAACGCATCGAAAGTTATTGAGTAATAATGAGAGGGAGAGGGAGAGAGAGAGACGTTTGGGATTAACAATATCCCCGAAATGTGACTCATTAAGCAACCACTGAGGTGTGGTAACAGGATGCCTTCATCTAATGCGGCTTTAGTTCACGATAAATCAACCTTTCTAATCTCGGATCGTTAAGGTGTTTAAATATTGCTTTGTTCCTTAATTCTGTTATATGATGTCTAATGCATCATAACACTTCTCATAGACTGGCCGTTAGTTCACGTGCACCTCTGCATTGAGTCCTAATTGATTGCCAGTGCACTTCGTTGGGGCAGAGGAGCCTTTTCACTGAAGCCAAGAGGACTTTTGTTTCCCATCTTGTGACTCAACTGAAACATTTTAAATACACCAGAGCTTTCTAGTACTTGGCCTTTGATACCCTGGGGGGGGAAGTGATCAGTCACTCTTATCTGTACATATCTGTAAATTATGAACACATAAAAAAAAAAAAAAAAGTAAAGACAGAATGTTAACACCAAGGCAATGCGACCCTGTGTAATATTTTATAGCTTTCGCTTACTGTCTAACCAGTGTTTGTTTTCTGCAGGTTGCTGCGTCGCTCGGTGGGTCTCTGCCAAGAAGTTTCCACATGCTTTGCACCCGAGGTGCCAGGAAGTGAGCTTACATGCACGCCCAGACCTCTGCTGAGCAACACTCTAACCTTACACAATCCCAAAACTGCATGCACTCAACCTCCAATACACACTGAGCGAACACATTCAGACATATTCCAACCCTTCACACAGCTTACCACAAACTAAGTTACTGGAGGATCCCACCACACACATATTCCCCCTCCCTTCTCCCACCTCCTCTGTGATCCTCCCCTCTAAATACCTCCGGAGCTACACAGAACTTCTCTGTTCTTCCTGAATGTTGAATCTACAACAGCGAGGTACACGGTCGCTCCACCACTGAGCTCCTGAGCTGTACACCTGGTGACAAATCAACACGATAGCCACGTGATAAAATATGTGGAATATATATTTTACCACATCATTTTTGGATGTAGTAATCTCATTTATGTTGTTCCCTTCTTCCTCAATTATTTGCAATTGCTTGAATCCACAATGTGCTGACCAGTAGAGATGCTCTCTTATTAATTTGTGTGGGATATCTTAGGCTTCTCTTGTGTTTAAATACCTGAATAGTACACGTTGTATCATCATATAACATTTCTGCGTACATATATAGGAAATGGTAGCATTAAGTGATATATACTGATATAAACCAACCATCAAAAACAAATAAACCCATTGGCAGACTGTAATGGGAGGAGAAGCAGAGAAGAGCGAGGCTTCTGGCCTTCCGAAGAGGAGGAAATCCAAGGAAAAAAACGAAGAGAGCGAGAAGGAATTGGAAGGAGAGGACAGGGGTATGCAGATCCCTCTGCATCGCTGGGTAATGCACGGGGCGGTGATGTTTGGACGTGAGTTCTGCTACGCCATGGAAACCGCCCTGGTGACGCCAGTGCTGCTGCAGATAGGTAAGGAGAAGCAATACAGTCACATACAGACGGACGCACTCTTGTTCTTCTATCGCTTAAACAAATGTTATCGCGATGTCTCTCGTAGATATCCACATGTGAAAATTCAGCATTACTGTCCGCATTGGAATGTGCCCTTTTGTGTGTTACCGGCAACAAGCTTTGCACCCAGCTGTGATGGGTATGGGACACAGATATTAGCAGAACAACCTTTACATGACAAACGCAGCACATTCTGTTTACCCCGTCAGCTTTCTTATTGATATATCTGTGCCAGTGTTCACCTGGTTAGTGTCAGGAAATTGTCTGACCCGCAGTGTCAACACTGTGGAATTTATCCCGTCATTAAGCCAGACGGGATCCATTGATTTCCCTGTCTTCAGCACTGTGGCATGTAACCTGTCTGCCCAGCAGTAGCCAACCAGGGGCTATGTAGTTAGATGGCAGGTTTGCCACCATAGCAGAAATGGAACAAAGGCATTTTCCGCAGGCTAAGTATGACAAGAATGTCGAACACAGCACATTTTAGTCTCTCTGTTTTGCTCCCTATTCGCAATATTGTAAGAATGATTATGTTTTAAAACACTTAACAAAACTCATTGTGGGTGTTTTTGAGGGCATTTTACTAGAGTGGAATATGAGTTTGGAGAGTGACACAATAAAATAAAATATATTATGCTGTGAGAAACCTGCATATATTATATTATATATGCAATTCATTGACTGACAGAAAAGGCGGTACTCCAATCTGAACAAGCGCAAGTGTGACGAAGTACTGTGTCTTTACAACATTGAACTCTCAGGATGTTTTTTGGCTTTGCTTCTTGTTTTCACACATCGATACTCAAAACACAATGGCTGTCTTTGAGATCTAAAACCACATATTTAATACATCGCTGCCCTTATTTAACATTTGCAGACGTTTGATTTATTTGAAACCTGCACTGTTTGCATCAATGCTAACCATCTAGCAATATTCTTCTTCCCTGCCTTTGCTGGAGCATTATTCCAAACTAGCTTATTAACACCATCTGTCGATCCGTACAATTATACAAAACCACCATCTGGGATTTGCATCGCATCGCTTGCCTGAGCATGTGCTTCTTACTCACATCTGTCTGTGCTTGTATGAGTCAAAGATAACTGAGGACCCACTGATAACATGTGCTGCTTCGTAGTGCTACTTGGGGACAAGTCAAGTCTTGTTGCAGTCCCATTTACAAGAGAAAGAGAGTGAGAAGCAATCAGAAAAAAAACCCAGACAGAAAGCAACATTTTTCCATCTGCAATAAATCATCTGCTGTTTTGTTGACTTAAGGGAGAGGGAATGCAGGAATAGAGCAAGGCAGCATGGGTAACATGTTCCTATGAGAACCAGTCGGCTGACTGAATTTGAGTACATCATGTTTTTATACTGAAACCACTTCTTTATAAGGGGTGGAAAATCCTGATTTTTATTATCGAGCATAGACGGTTGTTTTCTTATTATAACTGAGGACTGACAGCCGTGCATTGTCTGTCATAAATGTCACATATACAGTATATTTGGGCCAAATCAGTAAAAATAAATTAAAAAAATTGCACAATATTAATACAGAACTTGCTACAGTATAGGAATGAGTGTTTCCTGATGCTGTAGCCCAGTGCTGTCTCATGGTGGCCAACAGGAGGTGGTGCATATTTCAGTGTCCTAAAAGCTGGTGGTAAAGGAAGCTGCTTAAGAGCACTAGTGGTTCTTCAGCTGTGCATGCAGAGCGGTCATGTGCTATGCTTTTATAAACAATGGAACATGGGAAAACATTCACCTTTTTTGTGGAGGAAAACACAAGGCGGTCGGCTTATCGCTTAGTTTTGTACCAAGTCAGTGGGACAAAACAAAGCCTCATTAAAAAAAGTAGATCACTACACAGTACATTGGAGCTCACCGTATGTCAGTTCTTCCATCAGTAGTTGGGAAGTCTAAGTTAGAGACAGGATTTAAAATAATAGTAAATCAAAATAAACTCAATGAAAACGTTTTACAGATCATCATTCAGGCTTATCCGAAAGACGAACCCTAAAGGCCAACTATATTAGATGTGGCAAAGCATGTTTTGTGCTGAATGCTGTCTGAACAAAAACATGACTAATCAAGTGTTCAATCTTTTCTGCATGTCATATGTTTTCCTATTTACATTCCGGTTTAATTGTCCAATGTGTTTTATTGCATTGAGCTGTCATTGTTTAAGAAGATTTCCAAGGGAATAATATTGTGAAACCTCAGACAATTTGGCAAAATACAGTATGTTGCTGTAATAATGTGGCTTATTATCCAACCATGTGGTCAAATGTAATACGACAGAGGCACATGTGAGGTAAAGCAATGTTTCCTTTTGAATCTTTCCCTAAAATATAATAAAAACATCTGGTGTCACCTAGTCCAAGAATAGTATATATTGACTATACATTTTTTTTGTAAGTTTTGAATCATTTTGTGTGCACTTTCTAGGTCTTCCTGAGCAATATTACAGTTTAACTTGGTTCCTCAGTCCTATCCTGGGTCTCCTCTTTACACCTGTGATTGGCTCAGCCAGTGACCGATGTACTCTGCGATGGGGCCGGAGAAGACCATTCATTCTGGCCCTGTGCGTCGGTGTGCTGCTGGGAGTGGCACTGTTCTTAAATGGGTCACTAATAGGTGAGTAGACGATTTCAAAGGAGATCAACACTTAACTGTTACTGTTTAACCCCATCTGTGTACATTTTGTGGTGTTCTGTTAGGCCTTTCCGTTGGCGACAGTCCCGGCAGCCAGCCAATTGGCATCGTCCTTACTGTCGTGGGTGTGGTGGTGCTGGACTTCAGTGCTGATGCCTCTGAGGGACCAATCAGAGCTTACCTTCTTGATGTTGCAGACACTGACGAGCAAGATATGGCCTTGAATATTCATGCCTTCTCTGCTGGTAAGACTACATGCATGAATAGACACACGTATACACACACAGTCCACATTGACCTGTATAAATAGCATACACATATTGTACAAATTATTTTTTTATCAAAAACGTTTTACACACATCGGCAGTAGGGATTCATAGGCTTCTTGTACTTTCCACTGACTTGTCCATCTGTGTCTATACCTGTCTCCCCAGGGCTCGGTGGAGCAGTGGGCTACATGCTGGGTGGTCTTGACTGGACTGGCACAGCTCTGGGCCAAGCATTTAAATCCCAGGAACAGGTCCTCTTTTTGTTCGCAGGCATCATCTTCATTATCTCAGTCACGCTGCACATGTTCAGTATCCCTGAGCAACCTTTCGCTCCTTCCAACCTGCTTAAAGATACGACAAGTGGGGAGTCCACCAGCCAGTTGTCTTTCAGGCCCATTGGACACACGCCACCTTTACTTGACTTGATTGCAGAGGAGGATGCTTCAGCTCGAGCCCCCTCCAGAGAGGACGACAAATCAGATTCTGAGGAAGGAGAAATGGACTTCTTTGCTGTGGATCGTGTGCGGAGTAAAAGCGATTCAATCTTAGCCATGCCAGATGAGACAATCGAGTTGGATTCTGACCTCGACCCAGACACACAACTTTTCCTGCCACAGTTCCAACACTTTGTACCAGAGACGGCGGGAGAGCTAGAAGATGTTTTCAAGCCATCAAACTACAGTATTGGGTCCTCGTCTCCTTCTGGAGCACTACCCACCCTTTCTGATGGCATGATGGTTTTAGAGCATACAAATCCAGACTGGCCTGTGCTTAGGGGTCCAACAAACGGCCCTCCTTCTCTGCTTCAGGTCACTTCTGGTTTAGAGGACTCTCTTTTGAGAAACCGGGTGAAATCAGCTGTTATGGCAAGTATTTTTTGTGTTAACTTACCTTGCCAGAACAGATACAAATGTTATCAAGGCAATGTTACGTTATGTTTTTGTCCCATGTTTTTTGAGTTTCCCTTTGTGCCTTTTTTAAATATGTACGTCTGTGCCTGTTTCATGTCCCAGCAGGTCAAGGCTGTCAATTGTGTCGATGCTGCCTTGCCATCTTCTGACGACTGCAATGCCATGAAAGGCCATGCCTCCTCTATGTTGCCAAGCCGCCTCTCCAACACCTCACCACGACCACACCCACACATCTTCTACAGACAGGTACGATTGGATTTTCCATGTTTTAAATTACTTTTTGCAATAGTCATTTTGCAAATAGGAAAAAGTTGATGTTGGTCTTTTTTCCTCTTTAGCCCTCCTTCACATTCTCCTACTACGGACGCGTGGGGTCGAATCGCTTTCGACTGCGAAAAACATTCCCGTGGAGCCCTCGGCCAATCACCACCTCCTGCAGTCTGAATGACCTAAGTGAACTCCAGCGGCATCCACACCGGCGAGAGTTACATTTGTCAGATGGCAGTCTGTCATCTGAGGGCTCCAGCAGCGAGAGTGGACCAGGCCAGGGTACAACTGTTCGATTGCTCTGGCTGTCCATGTTTAAGGTAAAATGCAAATGTCTTTAGAATTGATGGGTTTTTAAGGTCTGTCGTTGCAGAAATAATCTAAACTAACAATTTATGTGGAAGTTATTTTTCATGTTCGCTTGCTAGTCTTGATTCCTTGATCTTTTCTGTCCTCGGTAGATGCCAAGGCAGCTGTGGACATTGTGTGTGTGTCACCTCCTCACATGGTTCTCCATTATAGCTGAAGCTGTGTTTTACACTGATTTTATGGGGCAAGTCATCTACCACGGAGACCCCACGGTAAACACACCCTCACACACTTATTGTTTAAAAACGGATTGACTTCATTTGATGTAGCATGGAGACCAAACGGTAAGGAACACAGGTGTATAAACCCAGCACTATTAATCAAAAATATTACCAAAATTGCAATACGGCTACGAATGTGCAACAAAATATTATTTAAAATGAAATATTGTCATGCTGCAGAGATGTCCTGGCCTACATATCCTATTCTACAGACTTAAGAAAACATAATTGTTTGGTACAGATGCTCACAAAAGTCACTCAATATCAATTAATATGAGAATGATGTAAAAATACAATTGCATAAGATATCTTTTGCAAAATTCTCAGCACTACCCTGCATACCACACAGACGAGTATGCCAAATATAAAAACTACAATGTATATTTGTCAATTCAAGTGTACTATTACATTGCTGAACATTTCCCACTTTTTTTTTTTCAGGCTCCATCCAATTCCACGGAGCTCCTTAACTATCACAGAGGCGTACAGATGGGCTGCTGGGGACTGGTGGTCTATGCTGCTACTGCTGCTGTCTGCTCTGGTAAAGCACAAACACTGGTCCATTTCATTAGATTTTTATTGAAATCCCCTAACTGTATTTATAAAGAGATCTGTTTACGTACACTCCCAATAATAAAACAAATGTTCTCCCTCTTGCCACTCCTCCACTCAGCAATCCTTCAGAAGTACCTGGATAACTTTGATTTGAGCATTAAGATTGTCTACATTGTTGGAACGTTGGGATTCTCAATAGGTCAGTTGCCACAATACAATAATAGGGCGAAGGACAGCATTGAGAGCAGTTGCACATTGTCTTGATGGGTATGCAGAATGAAGTGACATGTAATGCATTTAACCAGCTTCCATCTCTCGAACCTTAGGAACCGCTGTCATGGCAATCTTCCCGAATGTTTATGTGGTCATGGTCATGATCAGTAGCATGGGCATCATCTCCATGAGTATCTCCTACTGTCCCTATGCATTACTCGGGCAGTACCATGAAATCAAAGAGGTATGTGCGCACACATCCATGCACACTGTCCGAGCCTGACGATATGCAATAAAACATCAGACGAGAGTGTGTACTTTGCACGCATGCAATAAAAAGCATCAATATTTGATAGTGTTTATGATAGTGTCATTAGAACTAGAGGATTTGCAATGAACTAAACCCTCAAATGTGTCAACATTTAAACTTGTACATTCAGTCACTAAGTGTTCACTAATACTATTAGTTCTGTATCTCATCACTTGATGCATTTTCAGATGACACACACATTGTGTTTACCTGTAAGCTTTGTCAACATAATAATCATTTTTAAACTTCACCTAAAGTCCTTAAACACTACATCATTAGAATCTGTGCCATTTGTGATTAATGCGACGGTCTCTTCTCTACTGTTCCTCTCCTCAGTACATTCACCACAGTCCAGCAAACACTAGACGGGGTTTTGGGATTGACTGCGCCATCTTGTCCTGCCAGGTGAGCTTTTATACTTTCCCCCCCATCGGCTATAAACTTAAACTAACTACCAAGTAAGATGTTGCTTTTGAAACGAGCGACACTCAAACGGGACATGTTTTTAAAAAAAATGTTTTAATTGTTTTATCAAGAGACACTGTGGTTTCGGGTGTGAGCTAAAGTAACATGATGTACTTTTCTAAATGTGTGTAACTCTAGGGGTAGTGATAAGAGTCTATGGAAAGAACGAGTGTTATTACAGTGTATACTATTATATTCTATCCGGTTTCCTTTCCAGGTCTATATCAGCCAGATTCTGGTTGCATCGGCCCTTGGAGCTGTGGTCGAGGCAGTTGGCAGTGTGCGTGTCATTCCTGCAGTGGCCTCTGGAGGCTCCTTCCTTGGCTTCCTAACTGCCTGTTTCCTCGTCATTTATCCCGATGAGGCACCCATCAGCTCAGAGCAGGACCTGGGCCCGGTTGCTGTACCTGGAGATGCAGACCCAGATGGAGGAAGGACCAGTGACCAGAGGTTGGCTTTGCTGAACCTCACATGTGGAGATATTTTAAAGAAGGGAGAGAATCACTCTGTTGCCTGAATATGTGAATAATTGTGTAGGTTTCTTTACACTAAGCACGCACCACAACATGTGTGGATTATACCAAATGTCTGTGCCTTTTCTGAAGGAGGAAAGAGGGCACAAAGTTTGACATGAATCTCCTCTTCATCCTATTTTATTATTATTATTATTTGTATTGCTACCTCAACCCAAAAACAAGTAACTGTTTAGATGGGTGGAGCCACATGATTGTGACTGGGGAGACTGTTCAAACTGATATAGCTCAGACTACTGATACAAATGTCAGCCTTTATTGCGAACATACAAATGGGAAGCACACAGAGCACTTTGTCTCACTCCTGAACAGTATTGTCACATTGATGCTGCAGAATGATGTAATGCGTGACTTTTTTCTTCACACGAAGAGGCTCCATAACTACTTGATGGACAATCATAGTGCTGGAAAATGGTGTGCTTCTGCATTACATGCTGACTGAATGCAATTGTTATTGTTCCAGTCTCTTGCATATTTGATAGTTTATTGTTAGTTTCCAAACTAACTTCTATTTGTTGCAGACATAACCATTTCATACACTTGTTTTAATTCAAATGTGTGTCTGAACATGCTACATAGCAACATAGTGTTTTTTTAATGTTTTTTTTCCTCAAAATGCCAAATTATCCTTACATACCATGATGCATAAGCAAAGTTATATCATAATGTAGTTAATTATGCCAGAAGTTGTGGATGGATCTGTTATCCATGTTGCTTTTATTAAAATTGACAACCAATTGCAATGCAAAGTCTCTGCCAATGAAGACCGTTTTTGTCTTTACACTGTAAATGTGTAAACATGTTCGCTCAAGTTTGACCTGGGCTGGCATTTTGTTTGCTTTTTAAATATACATTTAATGTACAGGGGGAAATGGTCATCATGTTCCTCATGGCACATTTGTCATATGCTGGCAACAAAACAACCTTACAGTACATTAGTTCAGCGTGCCATGATGATCACAAACTGTCTTGCTGTACAGAAAGGACTACCGAGAAGATCAATAGCTCCCATACCACCAGGCTTCAGTTTACACAACAAATGTGGGGCAGCAGAGAGTCTGTGTGGATAATGTTTAGCATAGTCCTACACACTTTAACATATCTGTACACTGTAATAATATACAGACTTATGCACAATTTATTAAACAGCATAGTCTCTCCTCTTTGAAGGTGGTATCTTCAGTCGCACATCATCATGCTTGAATATGGGAGTGAGTGTAACTGCACAGAGCAGCCTTACGCAAACTACTAGGAGTATTATTTCTTTAATTGAGTGTTTAATGTCATACGGTCTGAAACCTGTAATGCTGCATGTTGAATGCTAGAGAGACGCACGTCTATGCAAAGCCAACAAGTGATATATGCAAACTTGAAATGCATTGAGCAAATTAATCTTGAAGAGAAGCACTGCTCCGTTCACTTTCTTTTTTTTAAACGATTAACCAACTCCGAGGTAATGGTTTGCATCTTGTGAAAACATTGCACAGATTTAGACAGCAATAAGGGATAACTCCTTATAACAATAAGGAGTAATTTCTTTACTCTGTTCTCGGGTGATCCCGACAGCATTCGTTGGGGTCTTGTTCCCTGCCAGCTATCGATGGCTTTGCCTCTCATGACAGCATGACGTCTTCTATGGCGTGATTGCTGTCACAAGTGAACATTATAATTCTATGAATTTTTGCATCCAATAATGAAGGGAACATTTTGAGAAAAGAATACAAAATAACATTAATTTCTAAATTCGAAATAAAAGTGTGTGTGTGTGTGTGTGTGTGTGTGTGCGCCCGCACCATTGTGCTCTTTGAGAATTGTGGTCCTGTTTCTTTTATAAAGCACCAGTTGACAAGAGGTTAGGCTACATGCTGTTAGTACATTTTTAGTAAGTTTCTTGGAACAGGCCCCTAGTTTATTGATATTGTTTGGATTTTATAAAAAAAAGTTAAGACTTATGATACTCTATTACTTTTGTAATGTGTGTTTTAAGTGCTTTTTAGTTATTTTTCCTGCTACACAGACTGTTGTACAATGTGAAAAGGGTATTTTTCTACCAATTATTTGAAAAAAGAAAATTAATGCACCTTCACTTGTGTCTGTTTTTAATGACAATCGTCCACAAATGCAATTTCTACATTTTCTTTTTTTCCTTTTCTTTACAATAATTACAAACATTCATTAAAGAAAATATGGAGATCAAATTACTTAAATTGATGCAATGAGCCACAGGCAGTTGATTGGAGGTGTTAATGGTTTGATTTAGTTCATAAGTTACAAGTTATAAGTAAAGCCAAACAAAAGAAAGGGATAATCCACAGAGCTTGTTGTGAGCAGTTGTGTGAAGAAACTATGGTTGACAGAAAAAAGTTCATACATACAACTGCTCACAACAAGGTATGTCTTTGTACCACATAGTCCCATTATATTGGAGAGAAGCCAGACATCTCTATGGCTGATATCTCCAAAACTAGGCAACTCCAGCATCTCTACGCAGCAGATATGTGAGCACCAGGGTCAATGTTCAAGGTGCCATATTATGACAAAGTAGTATGTCCCAATTGAATGCATGAACAGTACGGACTTTGTAAGTACAGCTGCAGTATGTACTAAAATAAAAAGTATGCGATTTGAAACACAGGTCATATCTACTGAAAACAAAGTAATCATATCTTTAGTTCACGAGATAGTCAACCAAATGTGCTCAGATGTGCTTACAGTCCAGGAGAAATACAATTTATTATACAATAAAAAATGTACAACTGCTGCTAATTGGAAACACATGTTCCCCAATGTATAATGCTAACACTTAGTCCTTAATAGCAACAAGTCCATTAAATAAAAATACTTAATTTGCTACAAACTCATATCACAATCGAGCAAATTTGTTTCAGCAAGACTGCAGTTGATCCAATGAAGCCATTCCTTAATACCATGACAATAATCTTTTGCTGCAGACTCAATTGGAGAGTGAATTGATCGTTATACAATATAAATTCCAATATGAAAAACTGTTAAGAAATAATTTGTTAACTTTTTGTAAAATGATTGAAGTGGTTATTTCATTTTTTTTTATTTCTGTCTAATTGTATTTTGATTAAAAAGCAAATCGCAAACCCTCTAAATTAAGGTATACACACTTTGCAACCACCACCATCTTCAGGCTAGTATGAATTATTACAACATGCAGGATTACATTTACTGTAAAGCAAAAATCCACGATGATAAAGAAGGTAAAAGTTATTTTGAGTCTTAAATCAGTATCTACTCACACAGGTGTCTCCTTCAGGTGGACATCAGATCAGTAAGACTTCATTATTTGTTTTCATCATGTAACAATAGGTAACAAATGCTAAATAACTGTTTTTCAGATGTGTTTGATCCGTATGAGTTTTAATGTAGGCCTTGCAGCTGCCTGAATAATTTGACTTAATGTTTTAGCCAATCAAGCCCTTAAGAACAACCTCAAGGGGTCATTAAGAACAACCAATGGGATGCCTCAAGAGGTCATTAAGAACAACCAATGGGATGCCTCAAGAGGTCATTAAGAACAACCAATGGGATGCCTCAAGGGGCCATTAAGAACAACCAATGGGATGCCTCAAGTTCAGGTTGAATCATACTATTGCCGTTTATCAATATGCGTTCTTGTCTGTACTTGTGTTCTCGTGGACTCGTGAAACATCATCAGTCGCAGCCCAAGTACTGTTCCAATTTTTTTTTAAATATGTGTATGCGTGGGAAACCAGTGCAATAAGGAAAGAGTTGTACCATGTGGTTAATGCGGTGAGCCTGTAATGTGTGAATAATCGGAGTAAACTCATGAGCAAGAACAGCTGAGGTGGTGACGTCATCGAGTCAGCTGCTGTTCCATTTGCAGAAAGACCGTCCTGCGTCCTCCGGTCCTCCCGTCCTCCCGTCCTCCGGAGTCCAAAAGTACACAAGCCTGTACTTGGTATTGATAATCGGTCTATATATTCTACAGCAGTGCCCCACCATGCGGAAACAGGCGCAAATACACATTCAAACACTATACAGAGCACAGTTTGCATATAAAATATGATGAAAATTATGATGAACAAATTTGAGTTTTCTCTTGACTTAAACTCAACACGTTATAATGTCCTACAAAGCCTATAACGTATTCTGTACAACAGCGCCCTCTGGTGGCGTCGTGCAAACACGCTGTCAGATTCTGACTTTCTTTACAAATTATGATCAAATATATAAGTATATAAGTAGTCAACACTGTATTGGAGGTCTCTTAGCTATCTTATTATTCTATAAATGATATGCTTTGTGTGATACATACACAATACCTGATGCATGTTTGCCCTTTTGACTGCGACAACAAGATCACCTGTGGGACAAGGTGGAAATGAAAAATGAAACGGGTGCAGAGGAAAGTTCTTTTCTCTCACTTGGTGGAGTATCTTTTGTGTCCATATTACAATGGTAATGTAGTTGTTCTGCTGGTGGTTAAAGACACAAGATCATGATATTTTCAGACCATTATGGAAGAGAGAGCCCTGAATGGGTATGTGAAAAGGTTTGGTTTCTGACACCAGTCCTGGACTATGAAGGGCAGGTCTTTTTTCTTCTTCTTTGAAATAAATATGCACACGAGATGTGAAAAAGGTAAAGTTTGTGCTTTAAAACGTGATTTTGTCTCGATGTCGACAGCAGTAAGACATTAAAACACTACAATGATTGTCATTCATGTTTCTTTATCAAGCAATGATAATACATTCCATACAGCAGCCTCCTGTTTCAAAGTGTATTTCAGAAAGCAATGAAACCGGCGACAGCTGAATGATCGTGACATTATTCAATTTATAGTTTATGAATTTCATAATGGTCAACTTCAACTTGAGTGAAGATACAACCATAAACAAAACAGACACAAATCAATACAGAATTTTTAAAAAGGAACACTACTTTTTGTTATCGATTTGAGATCATCAGGCTGAACATTTGTATTAATACAATGCAACCACAGTCAAAGAGCTGCAACACATTAAATCTGTGTGAATTATCAGTTGGTGAGTTTCAGTAATTTACCTTTTTACTTATTTAGGCAGACCCTTGATTATTAATGTAATGGTAATATTAAAAGACAATGTAAGCTATAAATACATAGATGACAAAGTAATGTAGATGGATGGTGAACTGAGGATGTTCTTGAGTGCTTTCATGCAGATGGATGTCTGAATGACAGAAAGAGCCCCTCTGGTCTCAGTAGTATAATTCCTGATCCCACCAACCTGAGAGATTACAAAACAAAGATTAATAAATACTGAATAGATGTAGAGATGTTAATAGGGATGTTGAAGGTTAGAAGGAAGGATAAAGAATCTTGGCTTACTTCCTGGAAATCTTCTGACTCCTAATTTCCTGATCTCATCATAAACAAAGATTAAAATACCATATGGAACAGGTACAAACCACCACTGGACTCTGAAGAGAAAACACAATATGTAACATTAACATTGGGGGAAATTACTTTCTACCTCCTCCCCATTATTGTTTCAAGTAAAGTTTGTATCCTCAGAGTTCACAACAAACAGACCACTTTTCCTTCTAATCTGATGGTCAGCACTGTGGCTTACCTGATAGGCATGAAATTGAAGATATTGGGCATTCCCGGGCAGTAACAAAGCAGATTACCCAGAAGGAGCTGGAAGACAATGGCAGAAACCAGGACACGGTTCCTGCGTAGAAATAAACAAAATAAAATAATCAAAACACCCAGTTAGGATCCATTTTTGTTTTGTTTTTTTTAAACAATTGTAACACACAGCTTCACATTTGTTAAACTATTCATAAATCACAAACTAAGCTATACTCAGTTTGCATCTAGTGCGACATTTTTTCAAACAGTTCGAGATGCTTAACACCACAAAAAGAGCTAATTTAGGCTGTTTTCAATGATGTGACTCCAAGGCAACAAGGGATAACCATCTAGGAATAATGCGTGAACCCTCTGAAGTTGAAATAATGGCAAGTTGTCCTGCTCTTCCCATTCTGTCAATAACTGTGAATGCAGCATAAGCTTTGGATGTGTTAATGTTTCCATGACACAGAATTAATACTGTAAATGTTTATGTGTTAACTTTGGCTATTACCATACATTATGAAGAGCAATGCATGTTTGGGATGAGTCTTCACTGACCTGAAGAAGCCTTGCTGGAACACAGAGAGACGTCGAGTTTTCCTGATCAGCACATCTGAGATCTGACAAATCTCTATGCTGACAAAAAATACAGTGTAGCACGTATACTGCTGGTACAACCTCTGACTGAAGGTCTGTAAGCAGAAGACACAAGGGGAAGAGTTATTTGGTTACTATGCTTTTACAAATTTAAATATCGCCTTCACCCAACTACTTTCTGGAGGATTAACGCATGAGACAAAAAGAAAATGCCCAAAGGTAGGATCTAAAGTCTACACGGACCCATTCTTGTCCATAGCTGTCCTGTAAGTCTTGAAGATGAACATCCTCCCACTGAGGACGCAAGCCGACACACAAGAGCGGAAACCAGCCCTCCTGGGCCATGGCTGCGAAATAATCTGTAAAACCTGCATAAGACTGGATGGCTCCTGAAAACAAGAGGAAGAGGAAAAGAAAACATTGTCAATACTATCTTAACAGTGTATCCATCTAGCTCAATGGCCCTGTGTCTCTGGGCTAGTGGCTCCGCCTCCCCCAGAGGAATTCTGAGCGCACTCTTGTTACAGGTATTGTCTTTTCTGCTTTATTATTCAAAAGTGGAACATTGGAAGACGTGTCAAGCAAAGTTTGTAAGTGGGGCTGTCCATATATTCACAGGCCGTTTGTCTGTTTTGTGTCTGGGTGAACTAAATATTCACTTTGACATAACTGCTCTTAAATACAGTAACGGCTACGACATGCAGGTTTTGTTCACCGGCACAGACGCACACAGTCTCACCGATTTGGAAGTATGAGTACACGGCCAGGGCTTCGTTTACCAGACGATGTTGACGGGGGTTCCTGGGCTTCAGGTTCATGATGTCACTCTCTGCTTTCTCATAAGCCAGAGAGACAGAGGGATACTGGAAAGAAGACACAGGAGTGACTTTAATATTAAGGTCACCGACTCACTCGTTGTAGAAGGATAAGGTGAGTACAAAGTGTACGGGTCACTGTGAAATGCAATCAAATATATCTTCTTTCTTTGGAAAGGAAAAAGACAAGGGCTAGTGTCATGGCCCCCAAGTAATTTGCTTTCTTGCTGATCGAGGAATAATGACAATTACTCACAATGTCAGTGGCCAGTTCGATGAACAGAATAGTGATGCAGCCCAGAGGAAGAGGCACACTGACGGTGATGTAGATCAGATATGGAGTCAGCTCAGGAATGTTCTTGGTGAGCGTGTAGGCAATAGACTTCTTCAAGTTGTCAAAGATGAGACGACCTACACACACACACACACACACCTCAACTCATCTCAACTCAATACATTTGCTCAATATACTCCATCTAAACTATTCATTGCCAGTATATGTTAATGTATACACATTTCATAATACGGTGCTTTCTTGAGTTTTAGGGGCTGGTACTTTATGGAAATGTACTTTAACTATTCATCGGTTTTTACTTCAGATTCATTGATAATATTTCAAATAACAGAGACATCATTATCTCGTCCATGTACGACCACCATCACATGATCGGATGACCACTGAGCCTGGTCCCATGCCGTGAACCTTGAGTCTCACCCTGCTCCACTCCAGTGACAATAGAAGCAAAGTTGTCGTCCAACAGGATCATGTCTGCAGCGTTCTTAGCGGCGTCTGATCCGGCGATCCCCATGGCGACACCAATATCAGCTTTCTTAAGAGCCGGAGAGTCATTGACACCATCCCCTGTCACTGCGACAATAGATCCCTGGGTGGGGTGGAACATTAAAACATCTTCACAGACCTGGACATGTAGTCTGATCATACATGCTGGACATGAATACACACAAACCAATCTCCTCCCCTGCTGCTTTCTCATCTAAGAGCCTCCCAGGGGACCATATTGAAAAAAGACGTTGGCTTTATTGTGTCTGCCCTTAATATCTTTTATATTGTATGCATAGAAAACAGGATTTGGACACATATTGCTTTTAAACTATAACATAAATGTACCTTAATCATCACAGGATTAAAAGGACACAGGTCGTAAAATGTGTGTGTGTGTGATTTTTGTGTGTATTACCAGACGTTGACAACTCTCCACAATAATCAGTTTCTGCTGAGGAGATGTTCTCGCAAACACCATCTCAGGATGGCTTCGCAGTGCTTCATCCAGCTCGTCACTGCTCATGTCTTTCAGCTGACCACCGCTGATCACACAAGCTCGGGCGTCCCTGTACACAGACACCACGGTGACAGCCAGAGTTACAGAAAAATAAACAGACAAAAGGAACACTGCAGTCGAGTCACATTCCTGTAATAAGACAATGATGGTGAATTCTGTAGTTATGTGTGGTAGTCACACAGTGTGATGACCCCTCCCCTCCACTAGGGGTCTGGGTCCGGTTTGCTTTGTGTTTTGTCTTTCAGGCTGTTCATCAGCTGATGAGCCACACCTGAGCCTGGAGACTGCTATAAAAAGGCTTTGTTTGTTTAAGCTAGTTGTGTTATTCTTTAATTAAATGTCTATCTATTGTTTTTAACTCGTCTGGTCTCCCATCCATGTTGCAGTCTCTGAGACGGGTTGTAACACACAGTATTAGAAATAAACATTATCCTGCAATGGATTGTTCCTTGATATGTCACGGGGATGAGTGTCGACAGCAGTTATGCCAATACCTCTTGTTGACTTGTTCAACAGGAATACGCTTCCTCTGCGCAATGTCTTCCACTGTTTCACTGCCTTCTGTGATGATACCAACGTTAGCGGCTATGGCCCTTGCTGTAATTGGATGGTCCCCAGTCACCATGACAACCTGAAGAGAGATTGTATACATGCATACACACACACACACACACACACAAACAGATAAAAATAAACAAAGCGGAAAAAAATGCAGTCTCTTGCACACATTAAAAAAAAAATCTATATATGGGGCTATGTGAACACACCCTGATGCCAGCAGTACGACATTTCATCACTGCATCAGGTACAGTGGCTCTTGGGGGGTCAATCATTGAGATGAGGCCAGCAAAGCACAATCCTGACGTGGGGAAGTTCATCTCATCGGGGTCAAATGGACAGCCACGAGGATACTCCTTCTCATTTAGATGGAGATGACAGAAACCTAGCAGGGGAAAAGGAACAGCACAACTAATATAAAGTTACTATTTTATATAAAAGAAAGATAGCTACCAAACTAAATTGTAGAAATTATACTGATTGTGCATTAGGTGAATAAGCCACACAAAATCATTTGCTTTTATAATGGGGGGGGGGGGTTATATACTGTAAGAAAAACAATTTCAATACAGCAAGCCACATGATTAGGTCAAATATGAGTCAGAAGAAGTACTTCCTCACCCAGCACTCGCTCTCCCAATCCTCCCAGGTCCATATAAGCTGTCTGAAAGGCTTCACTCCACTGTTCATCAAGAGGCAGCTCCTGTCCTTTTATCAGAATGGTGGAGCAGCGCTCCAAGATACGTTCTGGTGCTCCTTTCATCACCAACAGGTAGCGAAGGTCCAGAGGATCATCCAGTTCATGGATAGATACCTGGAGAGAGAGAGAGAGAAATGGTCGTTACTAGCTCAATATAAATTCATCAGAGCACCCAGATCTGTGAATCACAGGATTATAGGACATTATCAAAGTAGAAAATAACGTTAAATATAAAAAACTTTTGCCCACTAATCTTCTGGTTAATAATGTAGTAATTGGTCATGGATGTTACACAGCTCCACTCTCACCTGGAACTTGTTGGTGGAGTTGAAGGGCAATTCCACTGCTTTCTTGAAGCGTTCACGGTAGTCGACGATGTTTCCTACTGTGAGCTCGGTGAACTTCAGCAGAGCAGTCTCTGATGCATCTCCTACCACGAGCCTCTGTGTGAGACATAAAGAGACAAAGGGAACACATCTTTTCTTAGAATAAATCGGAGGAAGAAACGGGCTTCTTTAACCAAAAATAACAATGTAGGCAAAATATGTAATATTACAGCTAGAGCCAGACGTGGCATTTTGTCAGCTCAAGTTGATGTTGACAACAAATGTCCTAAAACGAAACGTGTACCTTAGGAATAGGTACACCTTCCTGATCAGGTCTGAATGTGGCTCTGTTGCACAGGGAAGCCACCCTTGCCAATGAACGCCATGTTTCAGATGACTGGTCAAAACTCTTCCCTGGAAAACACACATCATCATACTAAAAGATGACTCAAATGTAAAATAATGTTAATCCACCCTAATTACATCGACATTATACCATTGCTCATAATAACAGTATTGCATGATTACTAAAGGAAATGCTTTGAACAATAACAAGCTTTTCTTCATGCGTTTACCTGACTGGTCTTCAGTGGTGTCAGCAGCGTGGATGTGGTTGTCGAACCAAAGGTGAGCTACAGTCATCCTGTTCTGGGTCAGGGTACCCGTCTTATCAGAACAGATCACCGAAGTGGAGCCTAAACACACACAGTGTTATGGGTTACACATGTACACTGTACATACATGCATGCTGTAATAACTTCATTAAATGGAGAACAAGCTTCATCTCAAATCTGTATATCATATTGTCCCTGAACTCAACAGAACATACTGTATCTCTCTTTGAGATACAGTATGTCTGGTGTTTAGGAAAACAAACCCAATGTTTCCACGGCCTCCAGGTTCTTCACAACACAGTTCTTCCTGGCAAGTCGTTTAGCAGTCAGAGACAGACACACCTGTTCACAAAGACACACAGGCAGTTACAGATTGACAGGTTAATACAGAACATACTGCACATATGATGAACTAAGTCATCCACATCCATTTTGCATGTATTCACTAATACACAGCCTGTGTTTTTTTCACAGAAGCATATTTCAGAAATGAGCATTCATACAGTCCAGATGATAGACACAATGGAAACAAGACAACATACAACAATGGTATGAGAAATTCACATTTGTTGTGGTGACTCACAGTAACTGTAGCAAGTAGCCCCTCTGGCACATAAGCCACCACGATAGCCATGAAGAAGATCATGGCTTCCAGGAAGGCATATCCGATGAACATGGCAACCACAAAGAAGGTAAACCCGAAAAAGATGGCAAGACCGGCGATGATGTCAACAAAATGTTCGATTTCTATGGCAATGGGTGTCTTTTCGTTGCCGACGCCACTCGCCAAGGTGGCAATTCGACCAATGATGGTACGATCACCAGTGTTGATGATCATGCCAGTAGCTATACCTGTAAAGGAGAAGTTATTCTTGAGTCCACCAACTAAAGAATCACAGAAATAAATGTATATCTAGTCCAGGGTGTGTATATGCATACTGAGTATGTACTGCTTACAGTACCTTCCATACAAGTTGTAGAGAAGAAAGCGATGTTTCTAGTCTCGAGTGGATTCTCATGAGTACATTCTGGAGTCCTGGTTTGTGGTTCAGACTCGCCTGTCAAAGATGAGTTGTCCACCTGGCACGCAAAGTATTTTCACAAATAGATCCTTACATATCCACATGATAAAATGAATGGCCTAACAATTATGGCACAGGTCTTCCACCGTTTTCTGTTTATTAAAAACCATTACCGCACCTGGCCTCATATGCTGTACAATACCTATGTCAATACGTACTACATTACTTCTCAGGATGCTATAATTAAAGAGTTGAAATTGGTATTTAAATTACTAGCAAACCAAATGTAGACATTTAGGATTTCTAAGAAGCCAATAAAAGTCTGAGCTTGCATCAAGAGATGTGTCATTGATCTATTTGAGTGTTATACAGCATAGTGTAATGGATGCGTGTGATCTACCTTGCAGGCCTGACTAGTGATGATGCGAATGTCAGCAGGGATTCCGTCTCCTCCTTTGATCTCCACCAAATCGCCCACCACCAACTGGTGGGCGTTGATCTGGTTTTTCTGGCCATCACGGATCACAATGGCTTGCTATTTTGAGATATTAGCAAAGATAGAAATAGATAAACACATTGAGAAAGACACAGAGTGAGAGCAAAATACACAAGTGTTTAAGAAAAAGAAAAAGGAAAAAAGTGCTATGACAGACAATAAATTTATATTCAATTCCAACGAGTTGTACTTTACAAATATGGTTTTGTGCAACTTACCTGAGGCACCAGATTCTTGAAGCTGGCAATGATGTTGGTACTCTTGAATTCTTGGTAGTAACCAAAGCAACCAGTTACAACGACGACAGCAATGAGAGTGATGGCCAGGTACAGCTGGAGTGAGAGAAGAGATATTACCATACAAACAGGTAACTAGCAATGACTCTTGCTGTCCCTCGTTTCATTTTTCCTGATGGTCCCTCAAAGCAACACTTGGAAGCCAAAAATGTTTTTTTTCCCTTGTTTTTTCCAAAGGGCACTAAAGGAGAAAAACTTTAAATGGAAATTTAACATACATTGTCAAAGCAGGTGACGTTGCCTCTTGCAAGTTCAATTCCAAAGGCGATGAAGCAGATGCAAGCTGCGACCCACATCAGACACTGCAGCCCTCCAGCCAGCTGCCTGGCAAACTTCACATACTCTGGAGTTCCTTTGGGAGGCTTCAATTCATTCGGGCCATCTCTCTCCAAGACTTGGGCGGCGAAGGCTGAGGTCAAACCCTGTCGATAGAGAACAGAAAAAACGGATGCAATTGAAGAGTTTGGTTGGCTAAAACAACTATAAAAACACAAAAAATTAGAGTTTTGAAACATCATGAGTCTGACATGAGCCTACACAGAGTGAAAGTGGGAGGATGTTGGATATCGGTCAAGGGAAGTAAATGCATAAAATGAAGGAGAATAAAGTGAAAAACATACAAAACACTAACAAAAGACAAACATTAAAGAAAGAAAGTAATTATGTAAGAAATAGCTTACCTTGGTAACATTAGTGTTGTACCTCAATTCTAGTTCTTCAATGGTAATCTCATGGTCGTCCTGCAGGATTGCAACATTCATTCAGAGCAAATGTTTAGAGGGTAGATAAGAGTCAATCCAGGGGATTTCATCATGGCTGTTTGTAACTTCATGCTTACAGTTAGTTGGTCAGAGAGTTCATTACTAAATATTCTCACTACTCTGAAGCCCTGAGGTGTTTGTCTTTTACTTACAATATCCATTTCTTTCTTCATGCCCTCCATTTTTTCCTTCTTATTGATCTTTTTCTTCTTCTTCTTCTTCTTGTCCATCTCTCCATCCATCTCAAACATGTCGTACGTGTCCTAAAGGCAGATAGTTATTGGCAAAGTGTTTACATGCATACAAAATTGTATGACTGGATTTATCGAGTGATTTACAAACATTTACGGATTGACCTTAGTGATTGGAAGCATAACTTCAACAAAACTATACCAAAATAACTTTTAAAAAGTATTCATAAAGTAAGGTTCAGTCTACCTAAAAGCCTGAAATAATTCACAAGGTGAGTGGTTATCAGCTAATCTACAGGGTTGCCTACCTTTTTAGTCATGGTTGCAGGTTTGTTAGGGGACTGCCCTCCTAAATCAATGGAGGTCCAGACCACTCGATCCTTCTTCTTGGCCCCCGGAATTTTGGCAGTCAGCTCGGGTCCAGTCCCAAAGACGCACCCTGTTTCTCTCTCTCTCTCTCACACACATACACACACACACACACACACATACAATGCTAAGAAAAAGCTTGATTTTCTGGAACAGCCTTTTATATATGACAACTCCCCTTTTTTATAGGCGTGTGTGCACAAAACACCTTTGGACATATACACACCGTTATGTTTAAGCACGCACTTCAAGACGACTACCTACGTAAAATGGTACCTCAGGTAGCAACAATGTCACCCCTAGGCAGGTCACACACAACACACACACATACAGAAATACTCTCATATCACACTATGCTGGTATCTCTTATCTACCCTCTGCACGTTTCTTTTCCTGATAAACTGATTGGAGCAAAGAGGAAAGGGACAATGAAGGTTAACACAGACCAATGTCACTCCTACCAGTACGCCTGACATTAAACTCTATCAATTTACAATGAACTCTGCACTACACAACTGCAGTCTAGCATTGGCCTTAACTCATTCTGGAAGTTCAAGAATTACTTAATGGCCAGTTCTAGACTGCATTTTGTGTAGTACAGCATTCATTGTAAATTGATGGAGTTTAATGTTGGGCGTAATGGTAGGAATGACATGTCCTTGATATAATAAGCATTTACCGAACTGTGAATCACTGGCTTTACTAGCAGAGGGAAAATGTGCCACCTTTGCTGCTGAAATATACGTAACTAAGTAATAAGACAAGAGACCAATCGACAGACTGACAGGTGGACCAGCACCAGAACAAATCCAAGTACAAATGGAGAGGACATCTGCAGAAAATAGCCGGTATAGCTGGAGTTAATCTGCAGTCACACCTGATGCCAATTCCAGCTCATGAGCAGTGCCACAATAGGCATCGACCGCAGAGGCATGTCAATGGTGTCAGTCTGTTCACTGTGGGTTTACTCTGATGACCACGCACTACTTCTGTTCACCACATTTGATCAATGCACTCCTCTCTGCAGGTGTGTGCACCTCATTTATTATTTTGTCTACAGATTCTAATTTAGAGTGATGGACGGTTCTACACTTAAACTCTGAGTTGTGCTCTCATTGACATTGAAGCCCAGCACTAACCTGTGCCTGGAGAGTCATTATATCAGATATGCGTGAGCAGTCCTCTCTACCATGCTCTCTAAATATCAAAAACCTCTGTCTAAGAATTATTACACATGTAGAGATTAAAGCAGGCACACTATTGTAGACAGATGCAAATAGTGATAGATTGTACGTACAAGAGATATACCACTCAAGACACATACAGACTAAGTGTATAGTAAGAGACATTAAGGTAAATCATTCCACAAAATTACAACTAAACAACTATTTAAAACGGCATTATTTTGAATCCTATAATATTGTCCTGTAATGAAGAGAAGTAAGTAAAAATGGAGGTCACTCTGTCCCTTAACTCTCCTGCCCAAAACATGTTGCATGCTGGGTAAATAGGAGCCAGGTAAGATAAGTTGTGTTTGAGTTGTGTCAATATTGTTTTTCACTATAGAGTGACAGTGGCTGTGTAATCAAATCAGTGTTATCTCCCAGATTGTATCAGGTCTAGGGAAACACAAGTGAGGATGGAGAGAATAGATGCATGAGATGGGATGAAGGGGTCACAAAAAAGTAAGTCTGTTAAACTGTAACGTGCCATTTGACAATGCCGCACTAAATACAATCTTAAAGGCATGACAAGTTCTTGAGTTGCATTTTGTGAAATGTAAGATCAAGCATTTCTGGAGCTTGACCCATGCATAAAGGTGACTAAAAAAGGACTAAAAGTCAGGCTAACTCGGCTTCAGCTCCTTCAAATATGACCATTATTTTTAAAGTATATATTTTTTAAACATGCATAAGGTTTATTGTTTTGTTTTTATTGCCTGCTTTGTATTTGCCTTATTGCCTTTGACGTATGCATAGTTATTGTATTGTTTGAAGAATTTATTGAGGCTTTATGCTACTTCCTCTCTAATAGTTAAATAAGACTTTTATTTTGAAAAGGTTCAAAGGAAACGCAGTTTTGTTTTACGTTCGAATGCGAACTTGACTTGTTACGGACGGGTTACAGACGGATGGGCATTTATACTTGCAAGAAAGTTTAATAGTTTAATGGACCCGCATGAGGCTAAAGCTCTTACGGTGGTGATAGTTTACATGTTTAAATAATGTATTGTGACCGAAAGGAAGAAAATAAAAGAGTAATTTCACCAGCAGTAAGTTTCATGCCACTTCATATACGGGGATCCGTTACAGTAGTTAACCTAATACCGTGCTGAAGCTCTTTACAGACAGGGTTCCGTCTTGTCTTTTTACTCCCACGGACCAATCTTTTCTTACACTTAGATACCGTGAAGCTCTTTACATTTTAAATCTAGAAAAAAAATATTAATCCCCCCCCTCCACCCGACACTTTAAGATTATATCAAAGTCGCAACACCAGTGTGACGGTAAACTGAGCCTAAGTAATATATTAGAAAATACGCGTTTCATTTTTAATTGTGACTTTGCACAGTGGTTGCATTTCTAGCCAATTACAGCTGCGTCACGTGATACCACCACGCGACGTCATTTTCTTGCGACGCCTCCAGGAAGAAAGCTCCATGTGAACGGCTTTCCCCAAAGTTATCGTTAATTACAGGTAAGTCATGCATCCGTGTGTTAGCTGAGCGTGAGAAGAGGCTCTGTCTTTACGTCTGCTAACAAAGCTCCGTTTGACAAGGAGGCCTGAAGCGTGCCGGTCCGCGGTGTTTCAGCGAGTCTCCTCCTTTAGCGACAAGGTCAGGATCTAACTTTACATGACAGGTGAACATCCACTCCCCACACCGCCGCTTCCGTTAACATCACATTTTAAGGCACGGGATGTCTTTTCAATCACAGTTATAGCTCCAGACGTAACCATCTCAACCGAGCTACATAGTTGCATTGTGTACCTGCGTGTAAGAGTTACGCGACGTCACTCGTTGGCCACGTTACACTACCCGAGCGCTTAATAACACCAGTGAAAGATAGTTTGGTCAACATGAAGGTGGATATTTGACAATATGTAGTTGTTGCTACATTAAGCAAATGAACAATGAGCTGCCATTGTTGAGATAACCCTTTGACCTGGTAACCTGTCCTGATGCAGTCAGCAGCTGAATTGTGAGACTCTCTCTCTCTCTCTCTCTCTCTCTCTCTCTCTCTCTCTCTCTCTCTCTCTCTCTCTCTGTCTTTTTTCCTCCCCGTGGCCACTGTCTTGTCTCTCAGTCCCAATGGCCAGCCGCCTTTTGGGCAGATGTGCCCGTCTGGTCTGCAGGGCCTCCTCCAAGACGCCAGCTGCTGCTGCCCGCCTGCCTCCGCCTGTGGCTGTGCCCGCAGAGAGGAAGAGGGCTCAGGGCTGGCCAATGGTTACAGAACGGTTAATGTCCGTGGGAAGGACAATTGACAAGGAAGACCACTTTCCAAACACGCCTACGCGGACCCATCTGGATGAGTTGTTGGAAAAGGCAGTCGTGCCAGAGGACATCCTGTTGGCCTGGGCCGAACATGGACAGAATGGTAACCAAGCTGCTAATGCCCTGATGAAATGGACTCTGTTGGTGCTAAGGACGAGGGATGGCAAGTTTAAGGAACAAAAAGCAGAACTGATGAGCGATTCAAGGTTACTGGATATGATGGCTACAGTATCTGGGCAGGTGAGGAAGTCACATATAGAGGTGGACTGCTGCGTTATTATTGTGTATGGTAACTGATGTCTTATCCAAGGCCTTGTGCTTGTCCTGTTGAGATTGATTATTCATTTCTGTGTGTGGTTTTCTTCCAGGTGTCTGCAGTGTGGAATGGCAATCTAGTGTCTGTCCTGCGATCTTTCTGGATTATGGGTCTGCCCTCCACTGATTCAGTACTCAATTCTGTTCAGACTGAGGTCCTGTGGCGAGTCCGCAGGCTAACCTATAAGCAGTTGGGCTATCTGGCAGATTGGGGAGCAGGCAGGAAAGGACAGCAAGACGTGGCAATAGTGAACGCTGCATTAAAACAGCTGGAACTGCGTTGGACTGAAATTGCCGATGCTAAAACTGTCAGTGGATTGATAGCCAATGGACAACGCATGTCACCTGCCTTAACAGACAGACTCGAAGACAAGGTATCAAAGTTGAAAAACATCTGTTACCATTTACCACAAAGTTAATGGCCCAGCTAAACATGCTTAACTTGCCTAAAATTCACTATATGTACTAGACCAGCTCGGAAGGAAACAATATTAATTGCTGTCTAGAATATATTTATGTGTAGAGTGGCCAGTTTGTGAAAACACTGATCACTGTCTTGAAAAATGAGAAAGTAAAATAATTGTACACGTATGAACAACATGAGTCTACCCTATACCCATTGGATCATGTGGTCAATTAGCCCATAATCCCAAACCATAGTGCAATACTATCTGTCTTTATTGCAGGCTTTGGAGCTCGCAGAGGGCTTTTCAACAGAGGAGATCCGCAAAGTCTGTATGTCTTTGGCAGTTCAGAGCCGCAGATCAGTCCCGCTGCTCAGAGCTTTGTCCTACCACCTTTTCCAGAAGTCATCGGCAGAGTTCACCACTCCACTCATACTTGACATTGCTTTTGCATACGGTAATAACTTTGATTGTTACATTTTCACGAACACAGAAGGAATGCATGAACCAACTTATTTTAGTGTATATCCACGTCTTTATTGCCCCAATTTCTCTCCTCTTCCTTTCTTTACCTGATAAAAAGATCTTTTACGGAATAGCTAAAGTCTTACTTTTTAAATTCAGACAGCAGATGAGTGCAGAGCAGAGAATTGGAAGCTAGTTGAGAGAAAGCCACAGCCTGGTAAGTTAGAGGCTGAAACCATTTGAGACCAAGGATAATGTACTTCAAACTCCCATCACTCAACACTGAATGTTTAAGCTTTAATGTCAAAACAACTAGTCTGTCAATTATACAACTTAAATATTCCACTACCTTTGCTGGACTAGTGGTGAACATTGTCATCGGTAAACGGCTTGTCTGGTGTAAGCCAGAACAGAATGGAGCACTGCCTGTATAACAGTACCAACTTTGTCGTTGCTCTCCCATAGGGAAGTTGAATTTCCACCATTCTCAGATATTTCAGCGAATGGCCTCCGAGTTGTTACCCAGGGTCCCTTTGCTCAGCTCTGCTGACGTCACGCGCTGTGCTAAATCACTGGGCTTCCTTAAGTGGCTCCACGTCCCTCTCTTTGAGGCCTTTGCCGAGGTCAGTTATTAGTTAGGCATCACTATCCCTTGTTCAGTTCATTGTGAAAAGTATTTGAATGAATATTGTCTCACTCGCTGTGTCATACTCTCTGTACATTTCTTCACCAGCACTTCACTGAGAACAGTCAGAATTACAGCACCCTTCAGCTGTGTAATCTGCTCATGACCTTTGCCAGACTGAGCTTTCAGCCCAGCAAAGGAGAAGAGTTCTTTAGCAAGGTACCGATGATATTAAAGGCTGTTTAATGACTGCACATGGTTGCTTGTACTCCCCACCGTCGACGTATTCTTGATATGTGCCATTTTGTGTCAAGGTTCACTCTGTCATGGATGGCTCTCTCTCCGGCCTGGAGCCCTTCTTGCAGACAGATGTGGTTTGGGCTTTGTGTGTTCTACAGCAGGTCAGGCCCCACCACCTCATCCCCCTCACGCAACAAAATCACATTAGCAAACTGTCAGGTAAGACACCTGGCTGTGGGCATTCATTCTTCTTTTGTACTTTTTCCTGTTTTTGACAAATAGTGAATTCATAAAAATGCAGATACACACTCATAATACAGTGAAGTTCACTCAAATGACAGAATACATACAGCAGTTTAAAGTACCTGCTCCTCTAAAATAGTAGATGCTAGTGGTTCAGTGGTTCAGGCACCTTAGTTGAATTGGGCCACAGACCATATTAATGAAAGGTTACCTTCTAGGAACTGACTGCCAAATTACCCTTCTGGCTCAGTAGAGGGCAGTGCTGCACCAATACATTTCTGGTGAGACGGGGACATTAATTCCAATGTTTCACAGATCCGAAGCATAGCTTTGATGACTAAAACATGTTTGAAGTGGTTTTGAAAATAATTTATCTAAGTGGCCTTGCAGGTCTCTTTCTATTAATTTGTTTTTTTTTGTCCGTAGAGGGCAGTCCATCCAGAGTGGAGAATTATCGGCTGAAGCTCCTCCACGTTGCTGCTACTCTCCACTTGGAGCACCCGGGTTCCTCAGATACTCCAGTCTCCCTGAAGGCCCTGTCTGTACCGGTCAGGAGCGCCCCCCTCTCCTCCCTGCAGAGCAGTCTTAGAGGGAGTTTACAGAGTTTGGTTGGTGGGAGGACAGAGGCCCTTCGCACTGGGGTTGACACTGTTTATGGATGGACTATTGGTAAGAGTAGCCCGTATAGGATATACTTTGAGATTGCATAAATGTCATGCTGTCCTCTTATTACAAGACTTCTACACTGTAAATAACATGTATCACATTCTCTGTTAAGGTGAAGCTTTTTAATAACTGACGTGCCTTTCTCTAATCAGATGGTGAGCTGGTGTTGGATTGTGACAACAAACCAGTTGATATGTTTATGCTGAAAGCCGCTCACCTTCCCAGTGGAGGAGGAGACCGGGCTTTACCTGTAGGGGCACATCGGTGAGTCAGAGGAGAATCCTGTGGGCTTGGGTTTTGTTAAAGATTTACGTTTGCTTTTCTCCCTTTTTTTATAAATGTTGCATCTATTGCTCTAGCTGTCTATAATAAAAAGTGATCTTCTTTGATCCATTCATCTCCCTCTGTTCTTAGGCTTGCTTTCTTGGCTTGGGAATTTCCAAACTTCGGCTCGAAGAGTAAAGACCTTTTGGGACGGTTTGCCATGATGAAGCGACATCTCCAGTTGGCTGGCTTCATCACAGTGGAGGTAGGGAGAGACGAGTGAATGGGATAACCCATATAATGCAGTGTTTGTGGCCATGTTTTAGTTACTAGTTTAGTTACTACAAGCTACTTGTTCTTCAGATACATTTCCATTCCACACTCATTAATTGCAAAATGAATTTCCTGGTGTGATGGTGAGAAATATAGCAAAGAACAGAGGCAACTTTGGTAGAGCAGATATTCAGGTGGGTTCTGCTGCAGTCGGTGGTATAAATAGAGCTGCTGCTGCTGCTGCAGCTCCGTCTCATCTAGGCTAATTCAAGTGCTCTCTCATCTAGGACACCCACCTTAGCCAATAGTCACTTGCCTCTCAGGTTTGCATTGCTGATTGATTTAACAGGTCAATCACATGTACCTGAGACTAAAAAACATCATCGTCTATTAAATGTGTGACTATTAAAGTGTGTTCTCTTAAGCGCTCACTGATAAGGACATGGTACTTGCTCAGTAGCTCTTAATAGGAATCTTTTTTTGTCCTCCTTCAGGTGCCATATTATGACTGGCTGGAGCTGAAGACCGATTGGCAGAAGTTGGCGTACCTGAAGGATAAAATGGGGAAGGCCGTGGCCGAGGACATGGCCAAGTGAACCAATCAGTCTGGCAGACGGCTAAATCAGAGCTTTCCCAATCAAATGGGTCCAAAGGAAATACCCACGCACACCCACGTGCATGGCAGAAAAGCTCTCTCATACTTTGGCAGAAGAAAAAAAACCAAACATATTTTAGCTCTGGTTCCCTTGGCAACACGTGGGGCTTTCCCTGTTTCCATGGTGATGGTAAGCGAGGCTTTTGGAGCCATAGAGAGAGACAGAAATAAATACAAAAGAGTCCTTCTGTAGATATTATATGATCAATGACTGAGTCACCTCTCAAAACAGAAGCACCACTTGTATAATTTAGGTAAAAACGTTGGGTTTAATATCGGCATGTGAATGGATTGGAATAATTTAATCTGTGAATTTGTGTCCACTTGTTATTGAATAAATTGTTTTATTGCCATTTTTACTTGTTTTGTCTGCCAATTCTCCAATAGTCAGGGGCCTGTTGCAGTCGATTGTATCTGGTGTGGTATTCAGATAGGATGTGCATAATTTCACATGTGGCAGCTAGTGGCACACCTCTGGCATACTGGTGGGTGTGATCAGTATTCGAAAACACTTGAAACACTGAATCAGCATCGAGCAGGGTTGACGATAAGTATTTTCACAGCTTTGCTCACATAAATGACAGCTAGTATGTTATTTTGTTTTTTTTATTGTATCGTTCAAGTCACTCAGTATAGCAAGTTTGCATTGTAGATAAATTGGAACGTGTTTCATTTCTTCGAGTTTTGTTGGATATTTTATATTTAAATTAAACCTGTGTTTGCATAGCATGGTTATTAATACTCAACAACACTTTGCTGACCTGAAACTGCTTACACAACATCGTGGGCAGCACTGACATTAGAGGCTGTGAAAGGGAAGAAGGCTGACAAATGCAAGTCAGTGCAGAGGAGCAAAAGGAGTTCAACTGAAAGGGATCCTAAGAATATTACAAAGCCAGAGCAGAAAATAAGGTTACAGAAAACAACGAACATGAAAAATGAATGGTTTCTCTTATAATCATCACATGATCATTGGTCATGGGGCCTACCTCATTCTTCCCAATATTTGGGGATTAATGGATGGAATTGTCTGACAAAGAGCCCAGCTAGCACCTCCAGTATTTAATTCTTTGACCGTATCTTCTGTCTGATGGGTTAGCGGTGTGCAGGTGAAGCCCATATCCTTATTAAAGCAAAGACGCTTTATTGCTACTCAACACATCACACAAACAGTATTTTAATTTAAACCGATCTTGGTAAATTATTGTTCTATGTACTGCCTCTGACTGATGCCTGTGAAGTGCTGCTGTGCACAGGACTCCGACAACTGAGATGATAATGTACAAACACCTTTTATCTATCAGATGCTATATTTGTTTAGGTCAAGTGGGCTATTAGACATTATCTGGTATGCAGCACTTCTGCTGAGCTATCATGGGAAGTTTTAGGTTGCCACGGAAACTGTCATTGCTGATCATTTGGCTCAGTGCTGCCTCCCCCTCTCATTCGATCTATTTCTCCCTTACTTTTTGTCTACAAAAGTTGAGGTAAAACAGAGGAAAACGAGTAGGAGTGTAGGAGAGATGGCTAAGATGGAGAGCAGGCATGCTATGATTCCCCTCAGGGAATTAATGCAATCAGAGCTGGAGGCAGATGGCATGATTACCAGTATACTTTGAGGTTTTGTTTAGTCTCTTTTGTTTGTGTTTTCTGTTTCTCTTTCACAATGTTGGTTTGGTTTCCCTTGAATCTCCCTCCTTTGCTCGATTTCTCCATTTTCCTCTTGTTTTTGCAGTACTGGTCCTTTCCTTCAAGGTTGAGGGCAGCACTGAGAGAGCAGTGCAAATCTGCTGACATCATCCCCCAAGATCCAGTCGGCTTGGTTGAGATGGGAGGGAGAGAGATACAGGAAGGAAAGGAGGGAGGGAATCAGGATGTGGGCATCAAGAGAGGATACTGCAGCTCCCTCTCAGAATCTACACACACACACATACTGTATATTCAGATGAACTGGATCATGAGGCTCAAAAACACACGCCCACTACAGCAGCATCACTGCTGCACCAGAGAGAGAGACCAGCGTATACTCCCATCTCTCACTCTCTCTTCTCATTCTGTCTCATACACACACACACACACACACACACACACACACACAGACACATGCTCGGGGGAGGATCTGCGTGTTGGGTTGCTGAGCATCCAGGTCCCCCCTCCCCTTCTTCCTCACTCTCTCACTCCCTCTCCCTGTTCACCTTGCCTGTTCCGGCTGTATGGTTTATTGTTGCGTCAGAGCCAAAGAGAGCCAGCGAGAAGCATGCCGGGGGAGAGCTCTCACAGATCTGTGCCCACCGAAAAACATCCAGAACAGGGAGCTGAGGAGACGGGGCTCCCTGGACCAGGTAGGACATCTGGGGTTGGGGATAAAGAAAGAGGAAATTACGCAGGTAGATGCGATAAAAGACAAGGAAATATTTAGAGGAGAGAGGATGGTGTTGAATAGATTCTAGCAGAGGGGGTAGAGAGGGAGAGAGTTAGTAGAATAGTAGCATGGCGGATATATAGAGACTACTGGGCTAGTTAAAGTGTGATTGCCAAACAGTATCTCCTTGAAACTGCCATGTGGCGTCATATCTGTCTGTCTGTTGACATGTACAATTTGAGTACGCTGTGGTTCCGTTGCATGTTAGCCTCCTCATTAACCCGCAGGTTGTCTCCCTTCCAGCAGCTATAAGCAGCCTCCCTAAAGCTTAAAGCCTCCATCCCTAACAACCTGTCACCTAAATTACTGAAGCTTTGTGTGATTCCTATCTCTCCAGCCCCCATCCTCATCAGATCCCAGTCCCCTCTCCCCCCACACCTAACCCTGGCATGCCCGGCACCACCCCATCTGCATCCACATCTCCCAAGCAAATTTGGGAGCTGTAAGTGTAGAGTGGCTCCTCCCTTCACCCGGCCTTAGCAGGAGCATGACACAGCAGCTTGTCATGTTCCTGGATTCCTTGTGCTGTGGGAACACACACGCACAAGAGCTTCTATCACAAATCTGGTCTTTTATTGCTAATGTTGCTGCTGTATATGTGACGTTGTGAGATAGGAGAAGATGTTCTGTCAGTCCATATTCGTGATTGTCAATTTTTTTTAATTTGTCCCCTTAATAATGGTCAGAGTGAGAGTGTTGGTTTTGGGACAAAGTCTTGTGATTACTCTGTCTCTTGCAGTTATTGCACACAATTGTGTATACTGTTGTAAACATCTGACAGTTATGATAGATAACCTAAATGGCTAATATGTCATTTGCCTCTTCTCTGCTAGATTTAGATTACAATGGTTTGCTATTTTGGAAATGTTCCTGCTTTGACTTCATCATTGCCCTGATTTGTTCTTAGGCTTGGAATTATTTTAAGATTTCTTGGCCTGAATCTTGGGAGGAGAGAGAGTTGTCGGATGCTCTAGTTACAACTTGTTCTTTTGGCACATACTTGATGAAAGTGAGTGATTAGAGGATTGATTATGACTAAAGAGATGAGATCTTAAAAGAGAAAGAGGAGCATATGAGACTATTGGGGTGTCTCTTCTTCAAGGCCAAATCTGAGCAGTAGATATAATAGAGGCACCCCTTGCAGACAGGCCAGCGCTGCAGCCTCTGTGACGCAGCTCTAGTCTGCTCAGCTTGCTGCGTGTGGCCTGCTCCTCTTACGGCAAGCTGGGTGCTCAATTTCACTGCATCCTCCCAAAGGAGACTTGCAGGCTGGGCCAGGGAGGGATCAGACATCTACAGATTATTTACAGCAGTGTATCTGCAGCTAGGAGACAGAGACGGGCAGTTATGCTAGCATAAATAATACATGTCATTGGTTCATTTAGCATCCTAGCAAAACAGTGTGCAGTTCTACATGTGATTCCAATGTCTAGCATATAAGGGAGAACGACAGTGTTTCTGAATGTGTTCAATATGGTGGTTTTGCTTGATTTTCTATTAGTCAATAGTCTTTGTTGCATGACTTGCACACAAGCACACCGAGAACTTATTATTGAGCATCGATCAGACATGGCTGCTAAGTGCTGATGATTGCATCTACCACAAACCACAGGCAGGGCAGGAGAGCAGCGAGGGAGGAGATGTACTGTGGAAAAAGAAGAAAAAAAAGAACATGGAGGCGAGAGGATGGAGCTAAGACTCACCACTAAAAGTAAAACAAAGAAGAGGCAGATATAAATACATACATACATACATGTTTATTCATGTTTAAAGCAGGATACAAAAATAGTTTAGAGAGGAATTGAGACAGAGGTGATATGTGGGTGATGGCGTGTGCGTGTTTGTGGCCGGCACCGAGCTGAGCCACTTGTGAGTTATATTGGCCAATCAGCATGTGGAATGAGGTCACCGTGGTAATGGCCCAGTTAGGAGAGCAAATTGAGGTTCTGTTCCCTCAATTCGCACTACAGAGAAAGTGGCTTAAATTAGCATTTGGGCTGTTACTACGAATGTATAGTTTTATGTGATGGTAATCAATCCAACACAACAACTTAATTGATGTTAAGCAGTGGAACTGAAAAAAAAGAAGAATACAGTCTTTAAGTCCATCTTCTCTCTCCAATTGTTTTCCCTTTCTTGCTCATACACAAGAGTGCCTCCACTCACCCCTGACCCCCTTTCTGTGATGCATCCTGTCAGTTTGTGTCAGTGATCTCGCCACTCCTGATGACTGTTATGAAGATGATAGCAAGGTCTAGAAAGACAAGAGGACAGAGAATACCATAATTCAATGACAGAGTTCCTTTTGCTTCTGGCTAATTGTGCAATGGTGTATGTTGATACAGAAAGAGAAAGAAAGACAGAGAAACTTGGAGATGGATACTGAAGTGTGTTTAGTGAAGCATTGTTTTCCACTTTAATGATTTGAGTCCAGCGTTATGATGAAATAAAACAGCCAGGGTTAATCAGATTCAAACAAACAACAACAACAACCAAAACCAAAACAGCCTGCTTATATCTTTTCAATCTTGGTTATTGTTTTGACATTTGATGAATCTGCTGACTGCCATTTTGGTGACATTTCTGGAGCTCTCACTGTACGTGCGGGATAATAATATGCATATTATTTTACAATAAAAGAGGCTTAGCCTTTCCTATCGTTTCTGGTGTGGTTGTGCTGAGATAATTCAGTCAGCTCGATTGAGACGACTTCTTTGTTAATTCCTACAGTTCAAATGTAACATACACATCTGCTAAGTAGACAGTTTCCTTCATTCAAAATGTTAATTCAACTGCTCTTTCCGTTTATTTTAGCAGTTGTTTTGTAATGTTTTGTTCTGTTTTTCAGACATGACCAGACACCCTTCTATTGACTCCAGCCCTAGTGACAGTGGCTCCTCTCCTAGTGACAGTGGTTCTAGCCCATCTCCCAGTACTCCTCAGAAGCTACTCCCAGCATGCACCTCTCCATTTGGACCGCGGCTATTTCATGCAATACCTAGCTCCTCTGGTACTCCAAGACCACAACCTGAAGGCTCTGACTATCGCAACAACACAGCCAGACTGTCTGGAAAATTAGGTGGTCATGGACCATGTGGCCACCATGTCCCTGTTAAGATGGAGAGAATCAAGGTGTGTGTTTTGTGTGTGTGAGCATTTTTACAATTTTACATCAGATATGCTTCCAGAAACATCGTATAGTAGGTATACTGATATTAACTTTATTATGGATGGATACTGTGTTTATCCCAGGTTCTGACTGGTTCTGAGGTGGAGAGTGACTATCAAGAGCCACAGACCATTGATGCAAGGGTGGTGATGGGTCAAGAGACACTGCTCAAAACAACAGAGATCCAGAAAAGGAAACCCCTGGTTGAGCCAAGTGGTCAGGCAATCCCTTTGCCAGCTATTCCAAGCGTTTCAGGTCCTCAGTCACAAACGAAAGAGACAGAGCTGGAAACCAACAAAGAGGAAAACCAATTCCAAATCCCTCAAAAACAGCAGGATGAGCAAAAAAAACCTATGCAGCCCCCAACCACACTCCCTTCCCCTTTTCAGAACCCCCTATTCCCTTCCTCCTCCTCCACAGAACCAACCACAACAGATGATAGTTTGAAAGACAAAAAGGAAGAGAGTCAAACCCTTTCTCAACATGAAGTGCCTTCCCTTTCTTTTTCTGAGCTGGCCTGTCCAGTTGCTTTGTCCTTCTCTGAGCCAGCCTATGCTGTTGACCCACTACGAGTGGGTGTGCCCACATCTCTTGACCCTGACCTATACTATACCGCTCCTTCCACCCCAATCAAGATGGCCTCCCGCTCTTCGCACCTTAAGCATCATTCATATCCAGGTTCTCCAGCCTGCCCACTCTCCCCTGGCTCTCCCTCAGACAGCGAGGACCTCTGTTCCCCTCTCACCTCACCCTCTGGCTCTTATATCACAGCAGAGGGAGGCAGCTGGACTTCCTCTTACACATCTTCCACCTCCCCCTCCACTTCTCCCAACCTGCTCCTCACAGAAGAATCACAGGAGGCCCCTGCCTGCTTTGTGGGCTCATTATCAGAGATTGGAGATGAAGTTGGGGAGGAAAAAGGAAGAACAGGTCTAGAGCGGCAGGAGGAAATAGCAGGAGACTTCTGCCTGTACCGTCCTGAGGATTTTGTCATGAATTCACGGATGGGTTTAACAGGGACAGTGATCATTGAGGAAGAAGAGGCTCAAAAAGAGGTCAAGATTGCTAGAGAAAGTTGTCGTCCTTGCTGGCTGACTGATGATACGTCCCCTCTAAGGAGCAGTAGCAGCCGTAGCAGTGACTCCCAGGAGGATGGGGGAGAGTCTGAGAGCTCACTCTGTCCACTGGAAGAGGCTAGTGCAGGGAGAGCAGAGTATGCTAGACCCATGCAGGCAGGCCTGAAATTGCAACTGGAAGCATGTATATCAGAGGAACATTATGGACAGATGGATGACCTCCCAGAACGACTCTCCACTGCCTTGACTCCTGACACAGAGAGCATGACCATGGCCTCATCAAGCCTTAGTCCTGACTCACCTGTCAGCCCCCTGGATGCCTTCTGTCCTGGAGCCTTTGGTGGGTTTGGCCCCAGTTCTTTCATGTTTTCCGAAGCAACCTGTGGTGATGATATACCAGATGAGGAAAGGATGATCCCTGCCTCCCTCATTTCCTTTCCCCTCCACACCAGCCTTATCTTTAAGGCCGATTCAATGGAAATTACCCTCTTCCCCACAGAGGACGAGAATGATTTAGGAGAAAGTAATGACAGAAATGAAGGAAAGGATGTTAATGCTTACGCAGCAGGAGAGGAGGAGGCAGATGTTGAAGATGTCGATGATGAAGAGGATGATTATGATTATGACGATGAGGGTGAAGACAATGCTAATAGCGCTGCCGGCGGTGATGGCAATGATGAAAATAAGGAAGAGGATGACAGTGGTGATCACGAGGAGGCAGGTGAGGAAGTGAAGGTAGAGGTGAAAGTGGTAGAAGAGGAGGAAGAAATAGAGCAGGGAGAGGATAAGGAGAAGTGTGTTCTCAAAGCAGTGGAGGATCCTACAGAAGAGGACAGCTCAGCATCCTTCCTTCATTCACTTTCAGAGACATCTATCAATGAGGGGTTAGACGAATCCTTCTGTTTCCAAGACGATACAGATGACTCATTAGATTCTGCATCCTATAATGGGGAGGAGGACGAACGTCTATACAGCACTGAGAGGCATGCACAATCACTAGAACCCACACCAATGGATGCACTTGATCTATCTGAAGCTCAAACAGAACCGGAACAGGGGTCTACCACTGGGACAGGTCAAACTGAACCTTTGCACACACAACTGAGCACAGACAAACTTGTGGATATAGAACCCAAACCTCTGGATGAACCTACACCCCTTAAACCGCAATCCGACCCTGAACTGACATCTACCAGTGGAATAGGTCAGAAAACACCTTTGCACACACAAGTGAGCACAGACAAACCAGTTGATCACCAGAAACTACCTTGTACTTCAGAAGCAATCTTTTGTCAACCAGAGTCATCCAGCAATCTGGATGAGAGTGAGAGTCTAAGTGAGATAATGGCTCTCTCTGGTTCCTTCAACCCTTGTGAGCAGCCTAAAATTAGCCCTCCTTTTAACCCATCCACCACTCCTGTGTTTTTTTGTGGTCCACCTGATCCTATTGCTGAGTTCCACACCTCTCCTCCTTTGGAGACGGCAGAACGTAATAGTTCAGTTCCTCAAAAAGAATTGACTGAGAAAAATCCCCAGATGAAAGATGATGATTTGCATGAGAGCAAGGATTGTTCAGGGGAGGAACCCACAGAAGAACCAGAGAGAGACTCTTTCAAATTGCTCATCAAGCCGCGGCATTATCAGGCAGAAAGCCACAGGGCCGTAGGGGCAAGTAGAGTTGTATTATCAAAGTCTTTCTCCAATAAATCAGATGTGCCTGTAGGGGCTGAGGCAATATGTAGGACCAGTATTCACAGGGAGTCTGAAATCGAGCTTGACCAGAGGAATGGGAATACCTCAGCTGAGTCTATGAGTGTGGAGTGTCGAAGCATTGACTCTGCCACCAATGACTTAAATAAAGGTGTTCTTCTTCTCTCCTGCCCAAAAGACTCTAGTCCCAACCCCAGTAATATCCCTGTTTCTGTTTCTGCAGAGGTCATCTCAGAACTTACTGACAATCTGGCCCTGACCCCCGGTGACTCTGCTCAGGAGAACTTGAGAGAAAATACTCTGAGTACAGATGAGGGGGTACTGGCAGCTGTTGGATCCCCACACTCACCCCTTGCCATCTCACCTAAAAGGGAAAACTCAGAAACAGACACCATGGGTGGGAGCAGGGAGATGCATCCTGGAGCTGGGGCATGGTGCCAAGACAGGATGGGGCTGGGGTTCACTTTAGGATTAGGATCAGGGGCTGAGTTTGCTGTCTGGGGAGCAGGGGAGTCTCTCTCCTTGTCTCTGGGGAAGAGGTATGAGTTAGAGGCAGAGGGTCTGCTCATGTGTGACACAGAGGGCCAAAGCACACAGATGGCCGTGGTTCCCAATAAGACCAGTGAAGTGTGTGAGAATTATGACAATGTTCTGCGTTCTGTTCTGGATGAAGAAGACAACAACAGTCAGTGTGGAAAGAGGGACCGGATGGCGGAGGAAGAATTGGTTGGGGAGGGAGCTTCTGAGTCCAACTTGGCTTGCTGGAAGTCCATTGAGGAGATCTCCGAAGCAGGCGGAGGGGAGGATGGAAGCTCCAGATTCCCAGAGGATGATGTCAGTAATCTAAATCCAGACAATGATGCAGATACCATTCACAGACAAACACAAAACACTTGGCAGAACTCGAACAATAACAATGACTCTGCTTTTAACTCCTTGGAAGTAGCCATGTGTGGAAGTCTGAATGCTCTATCAGAGGAAGTGAGACCCCAGAGTGTGAGTTTTAGTGTTAGAGATTCTGTGTCTAATATTCCACTTGAGGAAATGCCACCTCAGGTTTCTGACACAATTCCTGATGAAGGGAAACAAAAAGACAGCTCTATATACCCGACATATGACACAACACAGGCACCATCCTCAAAGGAAGGTGCCTGTAGCATCTCAGTGCCATTAGTTGAAACTCACCTGGACAAAGCTGTAACAAACCAGCATCTCTGTTCACCAGATAAAGCCAGATCCAGATATCACACTAGTCTAGAGTGTCAGACAATCACTCCAGAGAGTAATACAGCATTTTCTTTGCTCCACGGATCCTTTGGTTCCTTTACTCCTAAATGTAAATCTAATGAATCCAGACCAAGTCGAGCTTGTCAAGTAAAGATGGAAAATACCGGTTCTCAGTCAGAACCTGAGATGGCGGCGCCGCCGACTGAACGCCAAAGAAAGGATGATGTCAATCATGTGACTGACAGACTTGTTGATGAACCAAAGACTAAAGATGCCTTTAAAGGACAGCAGTGTGTTGTAAGGAACTCAGGGGAAGATGATGAGGAAGAAAAAGTGGAAGAGAAAGCAAAAAAGAGAGGTGTGGATAAAGATAAAAAGAACAAAAAAGCAAGGAAAACCTCTCCTGCACAGACTGGCCAAGAGCACTATGTGTGCCACGTCCCTCAAGAGGAACTTTGCACAGATAAACCAATTGCTGCTAAGAAAGGGAGGAGAGGGAAGCAGAACAAACACAGGGAATCACAGGCAGGCAGTCGTACTGACTGCAGCCCTGAAACTGTTGATGATCCAAAGAAACCTTCTGTTCCATTAAATCCCACAGCAGATGGATGGACAGGGGTCACAGAAAAATGTCAAATGAAGACCGGTAGAAAGGCAAACAACAAAGCGTCATCATCATACTATGAACAGAGGGCATCTGGGACAGAGAAGGTTACATTTCGGTCACAGATGCAGGGGGGTAACAGTCCCAGTCCGGATGTCAACAATCCTAGCCATGGATACTGCAATTCTACCATGCATACCCCAGACAACCTCAATGTTGTGTTGGCAATGAACCAAGAATTACATCAGAAACAGGAAGTGCTTGATAACAGACCACTATCTGATAGTCAGAGAGGAATAACAGTAGATATTAATGATAACAACATCAATACTGGCCACAGCCCAACCTCCCATGATACCATATCATACTCTTTGACTCCACTGTGTTCCTCACCACCTCCAATTTCCTCCTCCTCTCCTCTACCATGTGCCTCAACAGAGCCAGATGATGATCTTCCCACACCTGTACAGGAATCCCAACCTGTCCTCTCAGCCCAGCAACAGCCCTCTCCGTCTATGTCCCACACCCCCCCTACACTTTCCTCTACCTCCCCCACAACACAAAAAGCCCCTGATTCCCAATTTCCTGCTAACATCAACCTCCAAGAGATGAGTGTTGTCTTTTCTGCATCAACTACATCTACCACAAGTGTCTCTTCGCCCTCATTTCCCACTGCCACGCTGTTAAGCCTGTCCCAGCCTACCCAGGAGTCGTCTTCACCCGCGCCTGGAACTCTACATTCAGCATGTTTTCCAGACTCTATTTCCCGTCCCCAGTCTCAGCCTAATCTCAACATCCAGCCTCACAAACAAATCAAGCAAGGTTGCACATGGAGCATACAAGACAGGTGCAGAGGTGAGTATAGAAATGATGGCTTGTGGTGGTGCAACGGATCATAAAACTCACGGTTTGGATCGTGTCACGGATCAAAGTTTCTTATTGGATCAGCACAAAAGAAAAAAAGGGAGCAAATATAACTTTTAAAGATCCCTGATCCCTTTTTTTTCTTCTCGCCTATACTGATTGTCAATTATTGCTGATCCTTATGGGCAGATACATTTCCCTTTGTTGTTTGATTAAAGCAGCTGGTCTACAAGGCTCCAAACTATAAAATCATATCAACTGCTCTGAAGTCAGTAAACCATCAACAAATGTTACCCTTTTTCTTTGTTACAATAATGTATATCGTTTTTCTTCATAAAACACACAAATCAAATGATAAGGAAATTAATTTTCTTTAATCTCTAATATCTATTGATGTTGTTGTGAAAATATCTTCTTCACACAACTGCATTTATTCAAGCTTCTCACCAAAAATAAATGTTACGAGATTACATGAGAACACATCATAATATTGTCATAATTCACCTTCGCTCAGTAGTCCTTTTCACTGAACAGAGCCTGAACGCATCACAATGTAACCGAACGGAGCCTTCGTTCTGCTTTACACACGGATTAGATGTTTACAATGTAACATTATCGGAGATCAGCGACTAGAGGAACATTAATGCTGATGTCCTGATGGCACATGTTACTGAATATCGGCGGATAACGATCGTCAATAAAACTTTATTTCACACTGTGACGGTGAACGTTAAACGGGTCATTAATCCGCGGGTCACGTGCGCGACGAACTGCGTGGGGGGATCCGTACAGATCACGGGTCAACAATGGTCCGTTCCACCACCGATGGCTTGTTAGATGTAACGCACTTTACAATACACATTGAGGAGTGGCTGATCCTTTTTGTCCCAGTCTGTTCTGGAAACAGTGAAAGAGTGCTTTGCAATTGGGATTGTTATCAAAAAGGGAAATTCCCATTAAATATTCCCCATGTCTGTTGATTTTTAAGCAATAAAAAAAAAAACAACAACGTGTAATTCCTAATGCAAAATATGATCGATGAATGTGTGCTCTGAAAGGTCCCAGTTTGGCTGAGGAAGAGACAGACAGTGAGGATGATGCTGGACTGCCTCGATGTGGCCACAGATCCCAGGCCAGAGGAGTGGCAGGAAACAGAAATGGAGCCATGCAGATAGAGTCGGGTCCATCCAATCTGCGGGAAATGCAACCTTTCTCTGCTCACCAAATGTCCAACAGACAGTCGGGCTGTCCAATCAACCACAGCCACAAGATTGCAGAAGAGATCGACCTCTCCTTCAAAAACAATTGTGAGTTGTTTCTGACCTCACATTGGAAATAAGATTCAACATAAAGAATCAACTTCACTCACAATGTTCCATCACTCTCTCTATTTATACAATAGTATACCCATAGCTGCTGTTATTATTTGTTACATTTACATGTTTTTTTTAATATAAATTGACAACATGTGACAGAATAACTTAGTGTTACAACAGACGATATCACAAGAGACATACATTCTCTGCATTATACAGTTCACTGATTGAATTATGGATGAAGTGTGCCCTATTGTTGCCAATAACACATTGCAAATAAAGTATGCAGATACCATATGATTACATGCATTTTCCGTGGACTAATTTAATTCCTTGACGTTGATTAGATGAGCTTTTGGATTTTTTTAATGAACGCTCCTCATCAGCATTGCACTAATGAGATACACCAATGACTTCTATTATGGTGATCAGTTTCTATGGCAATAAGGATATAACTATGGCAATAACACTTACATGTACGGGGGCTGTGTGTTGAATATGTGCTTGTGTAGGTTCCATATTGGCTTCCTGTAATGAGTCTGAGAGCGAGGGGTCGGTGCCTGAGCTGGAGGAGCCAGAGCCACTGAGACCATCAGAGCCCCAGGTGAGTCTGTTCACGCTGCTCTTTTGGAAACCACCTTTTCCTCTACTGAGGTACCCATATCTTGTTAGAGCTAGAGCACATAGCACTTTCTAACATGAGATAATGGGACTACATTGAGATTATGTTGACAAATATAACTTTTTTTCAGATCCTGGATTTGTAATCGGCGGAGCCTGTTTGCTTACAGCCTGAAAACTAAAAAGAGTGTTATGTGGAGATCTTGATGTCACAAATTACAATTACTGTTGAGGAGAACATAAAACATGATTTGGCGGCTTGGCGTATATAAGAATTGTACTTTTTTGTGTGTGCTTCAAGCAAATTGCAGTTACTCCTGTTGCTAGAAACATAAAATGCATCGCTTCCTGTGTGTGCAACTGAAAACAGAACTGTCTGACATCAGCAAAAACACTGTCACATTGCTCAGTCACATTGAGTGATATTTGCAGGATTGCCAAATGAAAAAGATTGTTACAGTTAAAGTAACTGATATTTGTTTTTTGTTTCAGTCCTTTTCAGATGACGGGCTAAACAGACCAAAACAGAGTCGCAGTGAGAAGAAGGCCCGCAAGGTCAGACTACTGGCTGAATAAAAAATATATGTAAATGACACCAGTGTTTATTTTGTGTTATTTTGTCTTTATTCCTGACCATCTTTCTGTCTGTGTTGTGTAGGCCATGTCTAAACTTGGTCTGAAGCCGGTCCATGGTGTGACCAGAATCACCATTAGGAAGTCCAAGAGTATCTTGTTTGTCATCAGCAGACCAGATGTGTTCAAAAGCCCCGCATCAGACATTTACATTGTATTTGGAGAGGCAAAGGTAAATCTTTCTTTCTTAGTTATTCAAGCGTCAGCACATGCATTGTGTTACCTCTGAACCTCTCCTCTCCTGTCAGATTGAGGACCTTTCTCAGCAGGCTCACAAAGCGGCTGCAGAGAAATTCAAGGTGCCAGTGACCTCTTCTCCCCTGGCCCCACCTGTCCCACCCAGCCTCACCATCAAGGAAGAGAGTGAAGAGGAGGAAGAAGAGGTACTTATTGTCTCAACTATTGTTTCTAAATACCTATCATACGAATGTCAGTGCTGTTGTTAACTTTATATATCTCTCTCTCTTTTTCTTTGTTTCTATACATCAGGTGGATGAGGGAGGTCTTGAGCAGAGGGATATCGAGCTGGTGATGGCTCAGGCCAATGTGTCACGAGCCAAGGCCGTCCGTGCACTGAAGCACAACAAGAATGACATTGTGAATGCTATAATGGTGAGGACGAAGGAGGGGGGAAGGAGGTAGTGAGAGAGGAAGAGGGTAGAGGGAGGGCAGCTGGTGAACAAAATAATGAGTCATCGCCAGTGGGCGGGGAGTGTATAGAGAAGAGGTGGGGAGGGGGGAGGGGGGGGGGGGGGGGGTAAAGGAGCAAGAGGACAAAACAGTAGAGATTCTCCCCAGTAACTGAGCAACCTTTACAGTTCTGTTGTTCATCAGTGCAATGTGATGCCCACCAGGTGGCAGCAACTCACACTGAGAAAACTGAGTTTTAGTGACGCAGTGGATTTTGCTGATGGGGTGCAAAGCAAGAGGAAACTGCCTTTAGATCACTAGCAAAAGTTGACTGTAAAAACAGTGTTGATGTCGTGTGACATCTAGAGTGACTTATGTTTCAATTATGGGAAGACTGTTTTGGAATTTTTGGGAAAAATTTGATTTCTTCACAATGACAATTTTCATTGTTTAATTGTACCATTATTCAATGTATCTATTTTCTCTTTCTGTCTCTCTCTCCCTCTTCTATTTAGGAGCTGACCATGTGAGTGGTGAGGACAATTTGACTCCTGATCCCCTCCTCCAGCCTATACAGCATCTATACGCCACTGACTCTTCTGTATCGCTGCTACTGTATGTTGCATCCCCAATATCTGCTAAATAAAGTCTGATCCAACGTGGGCTGTGACTGCGTTGTAAGACTGATTTTACTGAGAGATTGCAGATGGTTCAGTGTTCCTTGTTTTAACATTAGGATACTTCCAATTCACCTCAGATCAGAACTTGCTATCACTCAAACTAAGGAACAACAACAGTTAGATAACGTTTGTTATGCTGATTTCCAGGGTTAACAGGCCTGTATTTACAAAAAATGAGCAAATGAAAAACACACAAAATGCTTATTTTTCATCCGCACCTTCAGGTGATTATCTATAAGGTCTAAATAGTCTTTTAATGGGAAAGGCTGTTATATTATCACAGGCTCTATCACAGGCTCTTCATGTGGCAGATGCCAAGGACCACGTGGAATAGGGGAAAACATTATTTACGGTAATGTCTTTTTAAACGAAACATTGCAAGTGTGCTGCATTGTAAGATTACACAATGATTGCGTTAATGTTTTGCAGAAACACTCTGCAGATATCAAATACATATTTTGCCCCGCTATATCGTTCTTTGGACCCCGGAGATTTATGCAAGTCTTACAATCATTCAGACCTTTAACCTTTTAAAAAACAAATGCAACCACAAGGGCTATTTGAATACTTTTGGTGTTATAATAAAATCCATACATGTAATCTTTTGTTCAGATGTGTTACTGGTTAAAGAGTAAATGAAGATGGCACACAGCCTTTTAGAATGATTATCTCTGAAATGATGCAGCTGAAAGGTTTAATACTAAGCTTGAAAAAGAAATCCCATTAGTCAGTGTTTATAACTAACATTGTCTAAATTGTTCCTATATTATTCATACTCCATAGACTCACACTTTGTCACTGGAGTACCTGACTCAGATGTGACATTAAAAAAAAATTAGAAAAACAAGTGGATGTGTCATTTTGAAATTAAACTCTCATGTTGTTCTCCTTCTCACTCTCTTACAATGTGACACAGCACAGATGACACAAGCGTGTCATTTCTGACAATCTATCAACTTTATTGTACAAAACTGGTTAGAATACAAAACACATACTCGGGACTGCAGGGTTCTGCTTTGACAAGTTGTGGCAATAACACAGCCCAAAAAAATTCATCAGCTTTAAATTATATGCAATGAAATGTAAACGCGTGAAAGCCTGTCCCTTTAAATGACTCAGCTCCCACTCTTCCTCATGTGAGGCTATGCTGTATTTCAGTGTGTGAAAATATAAAAGTATTGACATTAATGAATGAAATACTGTCACAGGAAATGCAAATGACCAAGTAAACAATCCAAATGGTCACTGGAAAGTTTTTGTTAGCAATGTCAAACAGTAGTGCTAACTTTATTCTAAACACTATAGCGTACATAGGTCCCTTTTCAAAATAAAAATGTGGATTTCATGTTTCAAAAATCCATACAATATGGCAGTATGGATCTCTACTAGGCAAGGAGTGGTGCTCTCCTGAGTTTTCTTCATAGCAGTGCAGGCAGATAACTTTAGACTCTCCAGTCAAGTGTTAGGGGTCTATACATCATTAGGTGGTGGTCTTAGCTGGGAGCACGTTGTTCTCAAAGTGTCCCTGGTTCGTGATATTCCCAGCGGGGAAGTATCGGGCCACAACGAAGGAAGAACCGTCTGATGCAGTGGCCTTACCGACACCCAGCTTATTACTGCTCTTCCACACCATCGCTGTGAAATGGCCTGTAGGTGGTGAGTGAAATGAGAAAGAAAAAATAGAAAGAAAAGAAAGGCAGAAAAACAGACTTCTTATAACACATTCAAAGCTGAGTGCAGTTCTTCTAAATATTTACAGAGCGAGGAATCTTAATTCCTGTCTCACTCTTTAGTCCCAAACCTCCCTGTATACCTTTTTCCTTTCTTTCTCTGTAAGGCTACTTTATATGAACACTATGAATTACTACGACTCTATGTAAATTAAACAGAATCATGCACATTTGAGTCATGAGGATTATTGGGAAACCATGTGGAGAAATTAGGCCAGACTGTAAATGACGTGTGGGCTGAAGAGTGATACATGGGACTGTGGTTTCCCAATGCCTGAGTCACACAGTGGCTGAGGTGTGACAGCAGCAGGGGAAGGGCAGCAACCTTGTCCATGTCTGAGTTAACATGACATAGAGACAGAGAACGAGTAAACTGAAAATGACAAATGATACATTTAGATGAATGTAGTGAAGAAAAAAACAAGAGGAGAAACATATGCAAAAGGAAATGTTTGATTTAATGTGTCAGGACAAAAATAAATATGTTAATTTTACATGCGGTGATAAACAATGTTTGAATTATATATATATATTCAATGTTCCTATTGTATTCAATGTGTTGAGCAAAGGTCTCATTATTCAGGACTTTTTCCTTCATTAGTCCCTTGATTAATGTCTGGGATATTAAGTGTCAGAAGATTGTTAAAAATGCCATTCATAATTTCCCAAAGCCAAGTTGATATATTTAACTTGCTTGTTTCAGTCAAAACCAAAGATATCTTTATTTTCTTAAAAATGAATAATGGCTGATTAATGTTCTGCCAATCAATAAACCAACTACTCGTTATGAACTACTGAAATGATGATTTTGATTGTTATATAATGTATAGTCAAATGTATTGATCGTTTATGATTATGCTGGTATAGAATTTTGACATATTGGCCAATTTGTTGTTATAGAAGTAGTTTGACACAGAAATATGAAAAGAAGTCTAAATGTCACCAGTAGCAGAGGAGAATCCAGGGCGGTTGAAGTTGTACTGTTTCACTTCGTCATACCAGCGGTCTGCAACATCCTTTCCTGCACGTGCACAGAACAAAGTGTAACCTCAACCTCAAGGACAATCACATCGGTTTTGTGTTGTACATATTGATCAGAATGGGAGCAATGCACCCTTGAGCTACAAATCTGATCTAAACATATGTTGTTTACGATGCTGAACTTTCTGTCACCCGTTGCTGCACTTTAGTGCTGCACTGTAGGAGATGTTTTATGAATCTCAGCGTCCTGCGCTGACATATTTCTGCGGTGAGTCATGGTGTCTCAGGACCTAAACACAGTGCGAAGTGGAGGGGAAATAGATCCCAGCTGTTCACCGCTTGAAGCCCAATAGACTCAATGTGTGTATGGAGGGGTGTGTATCTCAGGAGGACATATACACAAAGTCATTCAGTTTTATGAATATAATATTGCCTTTATGTATATAACTGTTTGGTGTGTACCTGATTGGTCATAGGAGGCCCATGCAAGGTTCTCTCCACAGCTCCCTCTACTGGACTCCACACTGTGTTTCAGGATCCGTGTACTGGCCAGACTTTCAGCATAACTGTGGAAAGAGACAAAGAAAGTTGTGAATAGCTCTTTTTTCACCCCTGTACTTGAAAGATAGCCACCATGTGTGGCATATACTTTAAAGCAGGTCATTTCTTGAGATTTAGGCTTTCTAGGCGTCTCAGTTTTTGAAAGCTGTCTGCATTGTGTCGTCTTCCACACCTCAAAGATTAACAGTGAACAACAGTGAACAATCCTGACTTCAGAGGTTTTATCTAGTGTAGAAAAGCTAAGCAGGCACAACAACCTTTGATCATTGGGTTGATATGATTACTGGTTTAAAGATAATTTAGGCCTTATGCAATATTTCCATAAAGTTAAATCTGTATAGGTTTTATCAACACAGTGTTGACAGCATTAACTCCAATTTACAATCTGGGGTGTTACTGCAGGGACAGGGTTCAACAGCTGGGCCTGGTGGTAACTTATTCATGTCTCTATTTAAAAGAATGTATTAATAATGATGTGACTCCCATGAGACTCTTACACCATGGTGTGGATAAGCCACATGCATTAATGTCGCTATTGCACCATGAACTCGAGAAAATGGACTGGGAGTCTAATAAATCAAGACAGCTAGTTGACTTCATCTTGACTGACAGCACTGTTTAGTTTTGCATTTACTCAACACAATAAATTGTCAACATGACTTGTAATCACTAGGAAAACAAACCAGGGTCCTAAATATCACATTATATTTTGTAGTTATTTAATTTGACAGGATGTGGAACTGTCACTGTTATCTAGAGCAGTTTGACAATGACTGGCATGTGTCCTTGCTAATAAGGTTTCTAATTTGATATGTGTGTGCATTAACCCACCGGGTAGCCTCGCTGCTTAACTTGCTGCTCAGCTTCATTGGAGGAGCCTGGTGCTTCCTCCTGAACTCATTATGGCATTGCAGCACCTCCTCAGCAAACTGCTTCGAGGCTGACACACGTGGGGGAGAGAGGCAGTCAGGGTTAGGCAGCAAGAGAGAGCAATCTGACAGGGGACACGTGGTGATGCAACACGACAATTCATGCATGGCTGCAGAATACAAACTGAAGTTTGAGTTCATCACCTGAAGTCTGACTGACCTCAGAGTACAACTCCATGACAGATGATGGAGTAGTGAACGTCATTCACGCCCCCCCCCCCACCCCCCTCTCTGCCCGGTGCCTATCACTCACTGGCCTTTTCACAAGTCCCACAATCTCTTGAGCGCTCGCACAATAGACACATTGAAATAGCCACACGCACACACACACACACACACACACGCACGCACACAATACCAATACTAATGCTGCCTAACAGCCAGCATCTACTCAGCATGCTGCAAGATGAATCTTAACTAAGGATCAGTAAAAACATTTTGAAATCTTACTGCGAGCATCATTAAAGATGAAAAAAGTTAATAACTTATTTTGCTGTTTAGTGTTTAATCTGTCCTACTTTTCAAAGATAGTAAAGCTCACAAACACATGCAGTAAACAAGCAAGCCCACACACACACACACACACACACACACACACACACACACACACACACACACACACACACACACACACACACACACACACACACACACACACACACACACACACACACACACACACACACACACACACACACACACAGTTTCACAGGGGCAAAGTTCTATCTCAGGCCAAATTGATACAATCACAGTTAATATCAGGGTGCAGTTTTCACTTACCTGATTTTCCCATGGTGCTGACGCAGGAAGCCTTCAGTAAGGTAACTAACAGGCTTAGCACTGATCGAAAGCGGCCTCTGCCCTGTCTTGTTTTCTACTCCTGCTCTCTTCCTCTCTGTTGCTTTCTCCCTCTCTCTCTCTTCCTATATTGCCTTCTATGTAACACCGATGCTTTGAAACAACTGCTAATGCCTTTGTTTCGGGGCCTTCCTTCAATTCCTGTCTCATTCCACTTTAAACTTACAGCAGTTGCGTTAAGGGTTCTTCTTCAGCTATTTATCTGGGTGTAGCAATCATTACGTAACATGCTTCTTCTTTCTCCAGTTTTGTTTCACTTCATTTAACTAAACCTGCCTGTCCCTCTCTGAGCCACGCACTGCAATATGCATGCCATCTGTATGGCTCCGAGGAGCACACACCCACTCTGTCTTTACATTCCCACGAATGAAAGGGGAGCCCCTGCAGACGCTGGTGACATCATCTCTGTGAGACACATGCCCATATATGGCGATGAGATTCTTGTATTCTTTTAACTTGGTAGCCATGGACAAGAGACTTATAGCAACCGTAACCACGACTGTGGCTTTCCTCACAATCCTCACAGTCATGATGCAGCATTGAACAGAGTCACCTCAGGACAATAGCAACAAAAAAGCATTTCTGAACTGACATAGCTCACTTTTTCAAAACATCTGTTCACTTTTACTAATGCTGATATCAAGTGGCTTCTGTCTTAAAAAAAACAAAGGAGACTTCCCACTACCATCCTACAGTTTCTCCAGTAACCTCTGGATCAGTAAGTTACCCCTAACACACCCACTGGTAAAACAAGTGATCCCCCTTTTGACTCCACCCTGGATGAAAAAGCAATGATTGAACAATTTGCCTCATCTAGTTGACAGACAGGGAGAGGCAGAATCATCATTCTTTGTGCTGCAAAACAGGTTTCCATGATTTGTTTTGTCTGTCTTAGGTGTGCTTCCCTCTGTGCTTTAATGGTATTTCTGAACTGGAATATCTATCATTTAAAAGAAGAAGAAGACACCTGTTCTCACAAAGGTGAGAATGGTGTGCAACAAAACCTCAAAATGGATTACCTCATGTTTAACTGAACGTCTCATAACTCAGATTTTGAAATTGTCTCTCCACTTTTTGAATTGGTTCCAGCTTAGAAAAATGGCCATCTTACACCCTATAAAATCAATAGGACTTCAATGTGTCAGCACCAACGTTTTCTGATGAAACGGCTTCATGTGTAATAGTGGAATGCTGAGCTTGATTGTTACTCTCCCAGTTGTGAATGTGAGTCTATCAACACGTTGTTAGGCTTGAATAAATCAAGGTCAGTGAACAGACACACAGCAGTTACTGCTTACGTCAAGATGTGTGGCTATGGTAGCATGGCTACTACGTTAGCATTAGTCATCTCCAGAGGATGAATACTAACTTTGATGATCCCTTGACTTTTCCTTTGACGTCGTCATTTTTCAAAATCTCAACACTTTGGTTTATAATAATATACCAGAGTCACATTCTAAACAGCCTTAGCTTGACTTTGTTAACGTACTAAACTAAGATGCTGAATCTTGTATCTGCTTTTTACCACGCTAACATTAGCATCTAGCTCAAAGTTCATACTGTTTAGCCTCGCAGAACCGCTAGCATGGTGGTTAACTCTTATTCTTGCTCAGTTTTACACCCTCGCCACATTTCATAATTGTAAAATTGTCTTGGAAACATGTTGTTCATTCAATAAATACAATAATGCTTCTGAAACGAGTCATTAAGCTGAGTGCTAGTTTGCAATATACTGTATGCGTCATTTAAAGCTGAAGCTTTAAAAGAGCTATGATTCATCATGCATGTAATTTATTTCGTCATTGCAGCACATCACCACAGTATAACAAGAAGGAACAGTCTGAAAAAAAACACTGGTCACAAGAAGAAATTTGCCAAGATTGTTTTTTTTATCAAATTGTGGAATTATTTATTGTTACCGGTGGATGAAGCAAATGTACCGAGAAGCCCACGTACACATTTCCTGAACATAGAGTATTCATATCGTAAATATATTGTTAGCATTTTTTGTTTCATCTTACTGCACTAATTGTCTCCTTTCCCTTCATCTGTTCTTTTTTGGCAAATGTCCAGCCTAAAAAGAGAAGTCTTTTCTGAGATTCAATAAGACTATGAATGTCTCCTCATTTAAGTATAACATTGGGTACAACAGGAGTGTGTGTGTGTTTGTGAGGTGGTTTTACCCATCTTGTGGGGACATCTAATTACACAGTGACATTGTGGCGACTCGCCTTTTTTAATGAAATACATAAATCATTTTATGGGGAACACTTGGCTAATGTTACAGTCCTGGTTAGGAGTTATGGTTAGGGTTAGTCTCCAGAAATTGAATGTAAGTCAATGTAATGTGCCCAAAAGTCATGAAATCACAACTGTGTGTTTTGTATGTGTGTTTGTGTGTGCGCCACTCCGGATTAAAAATACCTCACATTTTGGTCATCCAACAGTGTTTTTGAATTCCCACATCATAATTATTATCCAAGGGGCAAATGTGTGTGAGATAAATATTTCCCTATTGACCAACTATCGGGTTTTAATCCACTTTGTTTCAATAAAAGAAACAATAAAATAGTTAAACAAAAAATACATGTCTTTCTTTATTTTTAAGCAGGACTACTGTTTTGCATTGCATTCCCCTCTCGTCTGTTATCCTTTTAAGTGCAATTATTGCAAATGCCACAAGGTGGGACTGTTAGCAAAGACACTGAACAAGGGATGTGGTTGGACTATTAGTCACACTAAGTGCAACTAATGACATCTTGGTTTCATAATATCAGCGGACATGATGGGATTCATGTGAAAAGTCAAGCCACTTGATTTCTCATTAGCTGGATAGTGCTATCTTAACAAATTGATTTCCTCCCTGGTTCCTCCTACCATCTGCATAGTGATGGGACTGGACAGCTGGAAGAAGACATTTACATAGTGGTGTCGAGCCAATGAGACTTTACAACCATACATCTTAATTCATACTAATTGAGATAGCGATGGAGTGTTGCGTTGTGGTGTGTATTTAAGTGTGCGCATGTGCCCATGTAGGAGGCTTGGTGATTTATAGAGAGAACCCCTTTAAGAGGGGCAGTACAGACATCGATCCATGCAGATATTACATCATTTATCTCTGCACATTGCCTATATCTGCTGTACTTATTGCTTGGCTCCTCTCGCTGTCAGCTGCGACATCGTTCCTTCGCTTCTCCTCTCCTCCCCATCACTTTGCTTGTCTCTCAACTCCTCCCTACCTTTCCTCCAATCTGTAATTTTCATTTTTTCCTTACCTGAAGCTCCTAATGAAAATCTTCCAGCACATCCCTTAGAAAAAGAAAGAAACACAAAATTCTTTCTGGGCCAGACATAATTTCCCACTCCTGTCATGACTGAAGTGAATGTGGATTTATGGAAACAGAAATGTGAAATAGCTCTAACTGGGCCTGTAAGTGCACTTTGTTGCATATAATTCCTCTTCAGCAGTCCCAGGAGGAAGGTTAGGACTTTTTAATAACTCCTTCCATTCACCTCCATCCTCATTAAGAGGTCTAGTTGAGTGAAAATGGAGAGATCTACTGAGGAGGTGTTGAGTGGATTGATCTCAACTGAGAGAAAGAGAAGTGAGGGGGCTGCACTTTCGAAGGAGTTTTTGGAAGCTCTCTTCAGAGCTCTGCTCCAGAATTTGACACATCAAGAAGCCTTTTATGGTGTCATTAGTGTAACTGTTCCACCGAGGACAAATGATTCTGCGGGTTAAGAGGAGTTAATCACCTGCCAATCAAACCCCATCAAGCCCCCTCCACGGATGAGGCTCTGTACAAATCTCATCATATTTAAGGAGCCTTCAATTAAGCAGATACAGGCAAGGAGACGCATGCAGAGAGGAGAGAGTGACGGGGCGAGCAGAGGGCAACAGGAAGAAAGACAGAGATAGAGGGAGACAGAGACAGTAAGCAGAACCGGAAGACTCCTGTCTGACACTAAGCAGCAGAAATGTAATGTCTTAAAAGGCCATCGCAGTCAATACAGTTCCTAATGTGCTTAAAGCAATTACTGTGTCCGGAGAGGAGCAGAGTGCATGCAGGATATTAACCTCAGTAACCCGCTCTATCTGGTCCATAATTAAATTATCCTCACATTCTAATACGGACACACATGCATACACCAGTGCACACTCACACTCATGCAGCCATACATTGATGCATGTACACATAAAGTATGTGAAATATGAAAAGAAGAAGAAAAGTGAGATAGATGATGATGTGAACTCTCTCTGTTGTATGTATATTAACATGTAAATAGCTGTGTCACAGTAGTGTAACTAATACGCTTTTAAAGTTGATTTAAATCTTTTTAATAGTTGTCATATGAAATATTTGCCAGGGAGAGCCAGGACAGAGATACATCTTGACACTATGGATGCTAATTATCGCTTCTGAAAATAACTACATACCCTTAAGCATCATTATATGGGCCCCCGAAGGAGCTTTTCTCAGCATCTGGGACGGTTTCTATGTTTGGAATGGGCAGCAAGCTAATTTAGTATTTATGGATGTTGCCTCTTTGGTTTATTTTGCTGTTGTGTTTGTATTGTTAAGTACTATTTTCTGACCTTGCCTTGGGAATTATAAGCTGCTGCTTTGGGGGAACATAAAACAAATCTGTGAAAAAATAATTGTGGTCATGATTGTGCGCATGAATATGTGTGTTTGAGTGTTGGGGCTTTTTCTAGGTGCACATTGTTTCCCATACTGGGGAGGACTCCATTGCTCTGGTGAGACGAAAAAAAAGGAGGACAGTGTGTCTGGAAAAAAAGGTGTTAGCCCATCATCAGACTGTCAACCACTCTTTTGCACACTCACATTTTCATGCACACACACACACACACACACACACACACACACACACACACACACACACACAAGAATAAAATACAGCCATCAATTACTGACTAATACAGGGCTGGAGATATGAAAGGTATTTTTTTGCCAGGTCACCGGCAGTCTGTCGCATATTCAAGCACGCATTGTGCACATGAACATACCCTCACGTATAAGCCTTGTCACATGAACAACAATTTGTCACCCTGTTGTGTTCAAGCTGTCATGAGGAACTGAGTGTGAATATTAAGAAACTAGGTGAGATCACTGAATGTAATCAAATGAACTGCTGCAAGCCCAGCAGGAATTAAAGATTAAACCACATTACAGCAAGTAAGCACTTTTGGAAATTTTATACATAAGTCCTTGAGGTATTAAAATATCAAGTGTTAATGAATATTTAATGATGAGAATAGTTACCTCTGAGAAGAGCTTCCAACACGCATCAATGCACACTTTAGGAAATATCTCAGTATGTTAAGAAAATGATGGTCTTAATTAGTATGTGTGAAACCATATCTATGCTTCACTCTGCCGTAGGCTGTACAGTGACAGCCTCATGGCGCTGAAGAGAATTAAGTAGGTATTGAAAGCTGTGCAGTAACACCTTGCTGGTGCCATATACACAATGATTGCAATCATGTCTGGGAGGATGTGATCTTTGACATTATCATGCCACTTATCAACAAATATAAAGACGTGTCTATCACAACGGCCTCTAACTAATGATTGGAGCTCATGACACCTTGCTTTTGCAGCTTGATTTCTTTTTACCTAACAGTATAAGGCCACCTACTATAGAGATGTATTTAACATATGAATCAAATAAAGTATATCAGACTCATTCAGCCTTTGGATGCTGTATAGATGAATACAAATGAAGTCGACAGGCTGTGAATGGCAACATTATATAGTTTAAGTGAAGGACACGTACAGGACTCAAACGTAAATGTATGCGTCCTAATGTGTCCTTAGGTGTGAGTGTGTATTTATAAGGACCATTAACAGTAACAGTGCAAACATGGAAGTCCACAATAATACAGAAAAAAAAGCAGAAATGAAATAGAATTATAATGTTATTGTTAGCTTTGAGATGTGCTCACTTGTATTTGATTGAGGGATCAAGCTCACCACCACACGTCTGTTCTGCAAATTTTTTTGCTCTCACTCTGCGTCTCTTTTTGTGGTCATGGATCATAAAAGGCTAGGGAGAGCAAACAAAAGGAATTAATATGAAGCAAAAAAGCATGACCATAGCCTTGGGGAGTAGAAGGACAACACTGTAGGGACCATTTGTGTGTGGGTATGTGTTCATGTGTGAGAGACAAAGAAAGGGACCATTTCTCTCAAAGCCAAAATGAGGTTGGGGAATTGGATAGTGCCTCTCTCATTTTCGCAGGAGAACATATGGGGCGTGAAGGAAAGCCATCGGATGACGACAGAGGGAGAGCAATGCTCGTGAGCCTGAAGAAATGACAGAAAAAGAAAAAAAATGAAACCGAATTAAGGCGGAATCAGTCGAGGAGATTGCTTGAGAAACCTCAGGTCTGGTTCTGCCGCAAACTTAAATGAAGAAACTTCCTGAGTCTCTCCTATGGAGGACTGAGTGTCATGTGTTACAACCGTCTAAACAAAACACAGGGATCCTGTCAAACGCTGATGGGCTGCACACTGTGTCCTAACACCGAAGAGCACAATATACAGTGTCCACCTCACCTCACTCCATCATTGTGAATGTGCTGATACACTTAGGCTCGCACATGTGCAGACGCACCCACACAGCACCCACGTGCCTTGACGCATGCATACACACAGTAACAAGCGCACGCACACACACACACACACACACACACACACACACTGGCAAGACAAGGTGTTAGACAGTCGGTGTGGAGATAGATGGGGGAGGTAAATAGGGGTGTCATGGCAGTGTGATGGAATGAGGCAGGGGAGAATTCATCCTGTGTTTCCTCTCGCCTCTGTCCCCTGCTGACAGCATCCTGAAATAGGGCCCACTGTGTGTCTGTATATATACACACACACACATGCACACCTATGTGTGCATGTGTTTGTGAGAGAGAGAAAGAGAGAGAGAGTTTTTTTCCTGTTTTGTGTGCGCTTTCTCCCTTTCTCTGTGTGTGTGTGTGTGTGTGTGTGTGTTCCCTCTGTGTTGTGTATGTCTTCAGCTCTAGGAGCAGGATGAAAAGTAGCGACTGTGGAGAAAGATAGAGATAACACCAGGGAATGCAAGAAAGAAAGAGAGAGAGAGAGAGAGAGAGAGCCCTCTGGGGAAAATGAAACATCCTTCCTGTTTTGTTTTTTTATGTTCAGGTCTGGTTTGAACTGGAATCCCACTGGACCAGTGGTCAGTAAAGTGTTATTAGATCCCGCTGAGCATCTGTCTGTGTTCTGCAGGTTGGTATACCTGGGGATACTCGTTTAAATATTGTTGCTCCTGAAAGATACATTGCTGTAAATGTGTTAGGTATTAAGTTATGTGTTTTCATATTTCTAACACCAGTGGGACAGGTTTAGGTCATTCAAATGGTGCCATTGGGAAGAAAAGAAAACGTCCTTGGGTTGTTGGAGAATGTTGCCACACAAAATAAAATTTCTGAATTCTAGTATTCTTATCCCACTTTACTGGACCAAGAAATAATTATTTCAGTTTGGCAGACACAACTTTTCACTCAATAAAACCCTGCAGAAGTTGGCAGGGTGTTGCACATTATTGATTGTTGTTTCTCAGCATATTTAAATGCTTTTTGGGAGCCTCATCAACAGGTGCATTTATATTCTCAGTATTGTTTAATAAGATCGACTGTTTTGATCTTGAGGAGAACCCAGATGCAGACTCAGACAATGGGGCACAAGGGGAAAGGTTGAAATAGTTTCATTGTAAATAAAGCAGAGCAGTATTGGGACTGGGAAGAGGTAAATTGTTGGTATGGAGGCATTAACGGCGTGAGCTATGGAAAATACAATTTTTACTAGTGTACTACCACTGAGGGCTGTCAACAATTGGCAGAGATGACAGGTGTGCTGGCTAAATCAACAGACAACACAGAGAAAGACAGACACACGAGGGAGGGGCAGACAAAGGAGAACACTGGGCTGAACAACGTGTTGTTTAGTGGTTGACCTCTCCAACCCAGCATTATTGTGATTTTGCCTCCGTGTCTGATGAAATAAAACAAGCCTTTCACTTTGTGGAGCTCTATTTGCTTGTCTGCCCCTTGCATTTGTAAATCAAAGCATTCTGAAGCTAGCCATCAGTGGACTAGTGTTGAGGCAGTACGGTTATCCTTGTTTAGTTTCACAGTACCTTCCTCTTTTCATTGAGTCTTTCTTTTCCTGTCTTTCTTGCTCTTTCAGTCTGCCATTGTCTCCTACAGTCTCTTCCCCTTTTCTCTCCCAAGGGATAAAAACCCTCCCAGTCTTCAGCTCACTGAAGCCTGTGTGGAGTAATTAGAATTAAAGTATTAGAGTTTAAAAGGAGGATTTGAGTCTGATTATAATGAAGGAAAAACTATAATCCAAATACTCCCTCATGGGTTTTCTAACATTTCTGTGCAACTCTTTGAAACACACAATACGCTAAACAGTCCAAACATTATAAACAGTTTAAAGCTGTGAACATGTGTGAACATATGTGTGTGTTTGTGTGTGAACATGTATGCTGTTCACAGGTATGCCTGTATTGTGGGTGTGTGTGTTGATGGAGTTAAGTGAATGGGCCTCATCTATCTATCTGTCTCTTTGAGATGAAGCTGACTTTTCCTCTCGATTAAAAATGAATGTCCCCCTTCTGCTCTCACGTTTCCTCACTTCTGCTGCTCTTCCTGTTCCCACTCAGTTTTCTTCTTTTTTTTTTTACTGTTATCCCCTCTATGTCCTCTCTATTTTCTTCAAGCCATCTCTATTAACCCTCCCCCCCCATACCACACACACACACACACACACACACACACACACACACACACACACACACACACACATATGTATAACCCTCACGGTAGCATCGGAAGTGAATCAAAGACCAGGAACCTTCCAGAAGGCTCATGTATAATTCTGAAACTGAGGATAGTTATGATGATCTAATGATTTCAGGCTACTGCACAAGCACTGAGATAGGCTTTTATATTGGTTTTGTGTGTGTGTGTGTGTGTGTGTGTGTGTGTGTGTGTGTGTGTGTGTGTGTGTGTATGTGTGTGTGCTATGATCCCCCTCACTCAGTCTCTGTCCCGTTAGTAGCTGTATTAACCTGGGGTCTCTCTACTCTCCCGATCACGGTAACCCCATTAACTCCCATTAAGTCTCATTACTACCCTCGAGAGCATCGTAACTGATTGCTTTATCGCATTTCCTAAACACCTCAGTATGCATTCTGTGGATGTATGCTTGTTGCAACACAAATGTTGCCAGTAATTGCGAGTCGTTATATGTTCTATTGGAGACAGGGCCATGTAGGTTTGCCGGTCAACTAGCTAACAGTAACAGTAATTGAGCAATCCGCTGCCTCTGAAAGACGAATAGGCAGCAGCCCACACTACCAAGGAAACGGTTGTTTGAGGCCTGAAGGGCTGAGAAAAGCCCACCAGAGAAGAGGGCAGTGGACTGATATCATAGATAACATCATCACATCCTGAGTCAACTAATTATACATGACTGTCAGAGTGAAATATTCAGCAATGTGTGGTCATGGGGATGAATTATATATTCACTACTGCCAGGACTTCTGTTTCGGAGTGGGATTTGATGTAGAAAGAGGGAGTGGGATCTGGAGTAAAATCGAGAGAGAAAACACAGGAAGAGGAGTGAATGGGGTGATTAAAGATGAGAAGGGAGGGCACATTAGGTTAGACATGGAGGAAGTGAAGTTTTTACTTCTACAGCTAACTGGAGACTGTGATATCACCAGGTGCATGCAGATGTATGCCAGGCACTGCTGACTTACACCCAGAGGATGGCATTGGGATCACTTAAATAATGTTTTACTATTTAAATTTGGGGTTTTCACTATGCATTTTATAGTTGATCAATTTGGTACTTTCCGGTCACACGACTTTCCTGAAACATGATGATTGATGCACATCCTGTGCAAATCTGCTGAGTTCCAGTTTGTTTAGTTTCAGTTCTTCTTTTAGTGTGTTTGGCAAGAGATGCATTTTTTTGTGAGAGAAATTAAATAATTACAATTCTTATATATTTCAGAATAGGTCTGTAATTTTTTTCAGCAGTTAAGATGGAATACAAATATAGTAAATTCTTCAAAGCCAATTCAGGCAGACAAGTGAAGGTGTGATGCCAACTCACGTGACACATTCTACCAGCTGCAATATTCAACAGAGCCTTTTTAATAATTTAATTAAATTAAATTCAGTATATTTTGTACAGTCCAAAATCACAAATTACAAATTTGCCTCAGAGGGCTTTACAATCTGTACACGACATCCCTGTCCCAGGACCTCACATCGGATCAGGAAAAACTCCCCAAAAAAATCAGTCTGTCTCCCCGGATGGACAGAAGCAATAGATGTCATGTGTACAGAATGAACAGCGTTACAGAGTTACAACGAAAGAGAGGAGGGGGGGGGGGGGGGGGGGGGGGGGGGCACAGAGGCAGGAGGCCGGCCCACCAGGCATGAGGCATCGCGAAAGAGGCCAGACCAATGAGGTTGGCCTTTGAGGCAGGAGGCACAGAGAAGGAGGCAGGGCCATTGGGAAGGAGGCCAGGTCTAGGCCAGAGGCTGGATACAGGAAGCAGGGGCAAGGACCCAGGACCAGCTTCAGACACAGCCAGGTCCGATGGACACTATGAGACGTGAAGTCACAAAGACTCCAAAGACAAAGTCGGTGTAGCTGTCAAACGCCTGGCTTAAACTCCTGGTGTGCTAGTGCTGCTACTTTATGGCTCAGTTTGCAACTCGTGCTGTCACTCCTGCTTTTCATCAACAATTAGTGCCTGACCCACAAATACAGGCTATAGCACCTTGTCCCAGTCATTCTGCATGGTGACTGACACATAGAAGATCTCACATAGAATACAGCAGCTGATGTTTGGCTGTATCTAAAGTGGCTTTTGGATTTGAAAGCAACATTATTTAAACAGCTTGAAAACATTTGAAAGTTTTAATTAAAATCATAGTATTTAATCACAACATTAAATATGTACAACTAAGCAACAGTAAAAGTAAAAAGGCCTTTGTGTGTGTGTGTTGTTGTTGAACATATTTCATTGACATGCATTAAAAGACACCCAACAACGGACATCAAGTTCTGTTTTTTAATGTTGTTAACCTTCACTAAACTGAGCCCCACCCATTTAAAATCAGTGGAGACAAAAAAGAAAAACAAACACCTGTCATGGAAAACCGGATTCCTTTGCTCATATGGAGAAGCTTAACATATTTCTTTTTTTGCAGAGTGATGAGAGCCATGGCTGAAAATATCAACTCTGTGCATAGGCTACTGTACATATAATTAATGAGTGAGAAGAAGAATAGTCAAACAAATCTCCCAATTTTACTCCAAAACAATTTAAATGTTGACTTAACCACATAGTGTAGTGAGTTTTTTTCTATTTCCAGTTTTGATCAATGATAGTCACAGCCACATATGTGTCTTCCCTGGTTGATGACACCTCTGAAGTTGGGTGGTGCTCTAGAGTTGGAAAGTACAAGGTGCCACTTGTGCAAGTCTTCAGTGTTACTTAAGAAACATGGAAGTCTTATGAATAGTGTAACAAATAGGTTTATGTTTGACCCCCAGTTTGAAATATTTAAACTTTTGAAAAATCATATTCTGCAACAGTTGCAACTGCAAACTTTAAAAAAATCATATTTTGCAACAGTTGCAACAAAACTAACAGGAGAGTGAGGAAGATGTCATTCAAGCCTCATCTGTGAACATCCACACAGTTCTGATAAGAAGTATTGCAACATGTGACAACCCCTGTGTGGGTTGACTACAAGTCAAGGATGCTTTAAGCTCCACACTATTCTAGTCTTTCGGGACAGAATAGAAAGTCAACTATGTACACTAAATAAATGTAAAATAAATACACACAATATCCGGAGTATCAAATCTTCAGGGTCCATGCAATACATGAAGTGCATCTGTGTTACCGCAGAAGTACTGCTCGCTTATTCAGTCAGGTATTATAACCACTTTGATTAGAGTCCCCATAAAGCTGAGACCGTGTCCTGATGCTGCTCTGAATTGTAGAAGACAGAAAGAGAGACAGGGAGGTGTGTGTGTGCAGCTGAGGAATAGAGAACATGTGTGTGTGTGTGTGTGTGTGTGTGTGCTGTGTGGGTGTGTGAGGGTGTGTGTAGAGTGAAGCGTGTTACAAGGAAAGATTGGATCTGAACCATTAACTTTACAGGCCACTCATTGAGCACCGGTGCAGCAGGGGTCAGTGGGGAGATTTCACTGTAAATCTCTACAACGATCTCAATGATAAACCAACGAGAGTGAAAGAAAGAAACAGAGAGGGAGGGAGGAGAGAAAAGCACAGCTTGCAACACTGTTCCTGACTCAAAAGCCAAGATAAGTTTCACTAAGGATGTCATCTGCTGCCAACCAACCAGCTGGACTTTAATTTATTTTGTTACATATTTAAACACAAAGAAATGGGCTTTTGCCAGCTTAGCCATGTTCTGAGCAAATGGTGAGTATATGTGGGTTTGTTGTTCAGCCGGCCCGCTTGTGTTCCTGCCTTAAGAAGAGCTGTTTTTAGATGTGGCCTTTTCTGGCTGTGTCAGGTCACAGCCTGCAAACCCAAAACACAACCTCAAAAGGATGGCTCAGGTGAGAACACTGTGCCTCAAGGAAAACACAAACAGCAGATGTGTTGGCTGGAGGAGGTGACGTGAGAAGAGAGAAAAGTCAATGTACCAAATATCCTGCTTCAGACCACAAGGATTCCCACACTCCTCTTTTGCCTTGTGGCCCAGAAGCTCCTTGGCTCGGTCACACCTCAGTTCCAGCTACCTCTACCTGCCAAACCCATGTAGTAGTGTGCAACCATTCTCTAGCAGGACACCCACCCTCATTCTATGCCATCTCCTGGTTTCTTTTTGATATCAAATCACACTCTGCAACAAATCTTTCCACTGTAGATTATTAATAATTCATCCCCCCCAGACCATGCTCTCCACTGAATAATTGCTATAGTTATTCATGTATCTCATAATCCATTACCTGGGGAGCCTCTGCTCTGATGACCCGATCACTGAAGAAAACCTACATCAGTTCTTCCATCCCCCTCTCTAACTCAAGGTCTAAATTCCATTGTGGCCATAAAGCTTTAGAGATAGCACAGAAACCTACACATTACAAAACACAACACACTGCTTTCAAAATCATTTTGGTTTTATATAGTACAACAATCTTGAAAGCATGATTAGAATAGACCTGTGGCATAATGCACAGTGAGTTTTGCTTAGACAATCAGATATTGCGCAGAGTAAAGCCAATCATGGTAATGGCTGTAGCCTGGGAGGACTGGACAGTCCAATCATCACCCTTGCCTGAGAGTGCCTTTTTCCAGAGTTGACATTTGATATGCGATTGCTGCTTCCATTCAGTTTTGTTTTGATCATCAGAAATACACCCACACTGTTCAAGGCGGGATTGTTTGGCGTGTTGCTCATGAGTACTTGACTGCAGCTCTTGTGCTCACTGAGGTCGATCTCTGTGCCTGGGCTGTTGCTGGTTGATCTCTGAGCTCGGCTTCAGAGAGCAATGAACCCTTGGTCAGTTATAACCGACTACTGGATGTGGGGGAAGATGTAAACCCCTAACCACAACTCAGAAATAACACCCACCTGCCATCAGACATACTTCTGTTGTGCTTTTGTTCTTATTTGTTGATGCAACATGTCATGATCTTTATTTTTTATGGAGGTCTGGATCGTGGTCCACGCCTACTACTAATTATTCATACATTTCACATCATATTCATTGAATGTGTTGTAACTCTGTAACGCTGTTCATTCTGTACACATTTGGGAGTTTTTGATGTGAGGTCCTGGGACAGGGATGTCGTATGTGTACAAATTGTAAAGCCCTCTGAGGCAAATTTGTAATTTGTGATATTGGGCTATACAAAATAAACTGAAATTGAAATTGAATTGAATTGTGTCTCATATGAACTCACACAAACATGCACTGGCAGTAATTACAATGTAGGACAGGTCACTCGGCCCGCGGTTCACCTCAACCCTGAACACCGGAGCTATTCTGGACCTTTGGGATATAAGAAAGGCTGCATTCAGAGCCCAACTTCAGTTACCAGGCTAAAAACATGAATTACTCACAGGGCCAACACAAGATTAGACTTTAATTGGTGGTTTGCCTACTCACATGAATAAGTGAGTGCCTCTACTGACCACAATATCAGTGACTAATTCTAAGGATAGGGTTCTTTCCCTCCAGGTGCACGGCAAACAACGTTCCTCTCGTAGAAATATGTGTTATTCTTTTTGCACACATGTCAAAGTAATTATGCACTTGGGGTCGGGCATGTGGATGTCACGGTCATATAATAGAGATAGTGCAGGGAAAGAAAGAAGGGGGTTGGGAGCATTCCAGCACACTGTGTTTACATATTGTGGCCTCATCACAGTCCAGATAGTGTGTATGTGACCGTTGTGATGAGTAAACTGTCAGCTAGATCTATTCTTGTCTGAGTAGCACTTTATCCAGGACACTGGTTTAAGAATTAATTTCGTTTTCATATATTTGGTTGAATTCTGTGTAAATGCCTAAACCTGTTAAAATGGTCTTTGAGCAACAACATTAAGCTACAATTAAAAAGTCTGTGTCATGCTGTGCCAGTCAGAGCTTCTTTTAGATGAGCATTTACTTCATGTCCTCAAATGAACTGGGACTTTCACTTTCTGTTTTCGTTTCTTAATGTGTGTTGCAGCAACTTGGTTCAACCAGAAAAACCAGAGTATGTTGGCACAGTGAATTTAGTTTTTACAGTGTTGCACAATCTCTCATAGATGATCCACTGTTTTCCCAGAAGAAGGCCATGCTTGAAACTTTCCCATCACTTGCCAAGCCCAAGAAAAACACACACACACGCGCGCACACACACGCACACACACACACAGGCACACACAGAACTTGTACAAAGAAACATTTCCCCGACACCCGTAACAGCAGAGATAGACGTACTCCCGCCTTTCGCCATGGAATTTCCCAATTTTTTGTGAGGCTGAGCAATGGGAGGGGATGGGCCAATACAAAAACAAACTCAAGCCCGAAAACTGTCAGTCTAAAGAGTAATGAGTTAGAAAACAAGACACATGGGCTTGAGGGGCAGACAGTTGATTTGCTGACATTTTCTTTACCAGAAGTACCCTGAAGAGCTGTTATTTTGAAGACTATAATTTTGTTACATCTGCCTTGAGCCTGGACACATTACACATTTTCGACAAAAAAGCTGGTGGAGTGTTTTGTTCTGTCGAAACCACCGGAGACACCATCACTGTTTGTGTGAGACTGTGGCCATGTCGGCTGACAGACTGAGCAGCGTGTCAAAGGAAGTGAAGCCAGAGAGCGTGTTGCTGCATCCTCTGGGCACAGCAGCTGCCCCTGAGCAGGAGCTGCTGTGTATCTTCGGGACGGGGGACTTGGGGCGCTCTCTGGGCCAGCGTCTGCTCCAGTCTGGCTACAGGGTGGTGTACGGCAGCCGCAGACCACACAGCTGTGGTCCCTTGCCTCTGGGAGCTCAGGTACGACACAATGCATGACGTCTTCTTCTCAAACTCTGGGACTCAACTTTCCCAACTTTTTTGATGATTGTTCAGCACGTGTCCCTGAACCAACTCAAAAAACGGTGTCTATTAAAAGTCTCGGGGGAAACAAAGGAAACCGTTGTTATCAGGCTTTGAAAGCTGACTAGAGCTAATCAAAGTCACTGTGAGTCTGCACGTGTTGTTGCATTTAGTCTTTATCTGTCGTGCGACATGTGCTTAACTATAGTGAACCATCACTGAACACGCGTTGAGTCTGACATGCCTTGCCTCATGTAATGTTCATGCAATGTTCAACACAATAGTGTTTGTGTATGTTGTACAGGCGACGAGCCACGAGGCAGCGGCCCAGTCAGCTGGTGTGGTCTTTATTTGTATTCACAGAGGACACTATGACTTCCTGGAGACACTTGCACCTCAACTCGAGGGGAAGGTACCTGGTTGCACAGTCAGATGCCTTTGAGTAACAGTTGGTTGAATTCTACTTCTTCATCCGCTCTGTTGACTTTGATTTGAAGGTGCTGGTGGACGTCAGCAATAACCTCAAGAAGAATATATACCCAGAGGCCAATGCTGAGTATCTGCAGAGGTAAGAGGAAATTAGGCACCACTGTAATGTAATAACCTCAAATATTGGGAGATCTCATACATCATGTGGTTTGAATTACTACTTTGTTTGTCAGGCTGATCCCTGGAGCTCATGTGGTGAAGGCTTTTAACACCTTGTCTGCCTGGGGCTTGCAGAATGGACCCTCAGATGCCAATAGACAGGTGCTGAATGTGTTTGTGATGTTGTGTCTAACCACTATTGGATGTGTATTTGACAATTTAAAAGTGCCACATTGGGATTTCTTCTGCTAATTGGGCTAATTGACCAATGAGCTTTTCAGTCCAAACTATATTATTAACTCATTTTGAAGTTTGATCAAACCAAATCCAAGTAAAAGAAGCCAAATCTGAAGTCGACCTCATGTCTTTGCTGTGAATGCCTTCTCTGATGTATCCTTGAATCAATTAACTCCACAGTCTCTCTGAGATCTAAGCTCTCCGTAACGTGCTTTGTACTCTTGCTCTGTGCTGCAAAGCTGCAGCATATGTGGGCTTTTCATTCATTTCATTTAGATCTGGTTGTGCAATCCCTGAGGAAGGTAAAAAAAAACACACACAGTGTGTGTGTAGGCGGGGGTGTATGTTTATGTTTATGCATGTCTGAGTTGGTGTATTTGGAACACAATCAACAACATCAAATTGGTGTTGACTGAGCATTGGTGTCAGTTTTTACCTGCTTTATTACAACTAAATTTAGTATTTCATGAATAAAGCCTCTCGAGGTACTTTAATGTTCAAACCTCTGGAGTCAAAACAATCCTTTCATCATTACGTGTGCAAATGCATTAACATAAATGCATAAACATGAAATAATGTAGACATATACTGCTCACATTTTGAGTGCTATAAATACTCTGGGTGTTTTCCTGCTCCAGGTGTTCCTGTGTGGGAACAGTGCAGAAGCAAAGCAGGCAGTAGCAGAGATGTCCACCAAGCTGGGCCTCACTGTTCTGGATAAAGGGTCTTTGTCAGCAGCCAGAGAGCTGGAGGACTTCCCCCTGCAGCTTTTCCCAGAGTGGAGGCTGCCGCTACGCGTGGCCGTCGGCCTCACCGCCTTCTTCTTCTTCTATCTGCTGATTCGAGATATCATCTACGCGTATGTTGTACAGGGGAAAGACGTCTCCTTTAGAATCATGGTGTCCCTGGCCAACAAGGTAGACCCTTTAGTGTCTGTTAAATTAACATAATTTCCTTTTTGAAGGTAAATAACTTACATCTGTTTTCTTCTCAGTAACCACTTCTGTGTTCATCCCCCATCTTTCAGGTGTTTCCCATTGTGTCTCTCATCATGTTGTGTCTGTGCTACCTGCCTGGTGTCATAGCTGCCTTCCTTCAGCTCTACAGAGGAACCAAGTACAGGTCAGACATCAAAACAGAATGGACTATTATTTAGTGCCTGCACAGAATGCTTTCCAAAGTGTTTACTGTATCCTAAAAGTCAAAGTATGTGTTGTTTAAGGCGTTTTCCTGACTGGTTGGATCGCTGGATGCTGTGCAGGAAACAGCTGGGACTGATAGCACTTGGCTTTGCTTTTCTACATGTGCTTTACACTCTCGTCATCCCCATAAGGTATGCCAGGTGCACACATCCTCATACTGCTTCATATAATAAAGGTTCAATCACATTGTTTTTGTCAATATCACCCAAAACAAATAATGACAGCTTTGACCTAGTAATCAAAATTGTATTTTCGACTGCAGTTAGTTGGCAGTTTATCAGGAACACATAGATAAAACTAATGTAATTTAAAGACAGCCCTGCATAAATACAACCTTCATGACCGTTTTAATGTTTAGTTTGTGCATAAAAATATATATAATCTGTTTATTTTAGATACTATTGTTTGTGCTGAGAGTTATTTATAATATGCTGTCCACCCTCATTTAGCTCTAATCTGCTCACTGAGTGTGTGAAATAAAGAAAGAAAGAAATAAGAAAGTCACACAGGAGAGAGTGTTGAAGGTAGTTCCTAAGGTGGAATAGAAGTGGGTGGAAGGATTTTGATTGGCCGTTGCTCAGACTGATCATGAATATACATTTATGCAACTTCGTACCATTTCAAAGCTTTTGACCACAACTCAAAGAGAGGAGCAGTCACATGATGACATGATGTCCAGGGGTGTTGATAGTGGGCTCTACACAGCTAGGAAGTTACTTGGTAGTTTGCTGTAGAGTTACGGGCAGCTGCTTCGAAAGGCTGAATTAGTGACTTGGGTGTATTGAAGGTTTAGCAGGTATAATATGTGTTTGTAGTCACATAGGTTTCACTGGTAGCAGCAGTGCTGTTAATGGCAGCAGTGGTCACAGAGCAGGTAGTAGTAGTGGTTGTTGGACTAGTGATAGCAGTAGTAGTAGTAGTGGTAGTAGTGATAGCTGTAGTTGTGGTGGTAGTAGTGGTAGTAGTGTTGTGGCAAAATGATGAGCAGAGAGACGTTGATTTGACGAAGCAACCCAGCGGGAAGTGTTTTAATGAGCACAAGGCAACATTCAACAAGTTCAACAGATCCATCTTTCTAGAATATTTAACACATATTTGTAGTTTAAATTTAGCCCTCCCATCAGACCTTTCACCAATCAGATCAGTTGTTGGAGCCAGTCACCAGAGCCAGTAACCAGAGCCCTTCCTGTTTCCCAAATATGTTGTGTCCTTTTTTTGGTGTTCTTCTGGAAAGAACCTAGCACTGGATTTACTCCAGCTGGGTCAAGGTGACTGTTTTCAATTATGATGCAATTTCCTTCTGTTGTTGCCTAACTCCCCATTTCCAAGAAACATCTGTTAGATAACCAAGTATCATGGCAAGTCACATAATTGTTTCTGCTGGCTAACTCTAAGGAGTTCAAACTAAGTTATATGATTTTCAGTAGTAGTGGTAGTTGTACTAGTGATAGCAGTAGTTGTAGTGGTAGTAGTACTAGTGATAGCAGTAATTGTAGTAGTAGTAGTAATACTAGTGACATCAGTAGTAGTAGTAGTAGTTGTGGTAGCAGTAGTAGTAGTAGTAGTACTAGTGATAGTAGTAGTAGTAGTAGTAGTAGTAATAATAGTGGTAGTGGCAGTAGTAATAGTGGTAGTAGTACTAGTGATAGCAGTAGTTGTAGTAGTAGTAGTAATACTAGTGACAGCAGTAGTAGTAGTAGTAGTTGTGGTAGCAGTAGTAGTAGTAGTAGTAATAGTGGTAGTAGTAGTAGTAGTAGTAGTAGTAGTGATAGTAGTAGTAGTAGTAATAATAGTGGTAGTGGCAGTAGTAATAGTGGTAGTAGTAATAGTGATAGTAGTCGTAGTAGTAGTAGTAATAGTGATAGTAGTAGTAGTAATAGTGATAGTAGGTGTAGTGATAGTAGTAGTAGTAGTAGTAATAGTGATAGTAGTCATACTAGTAGTAGTAATAGTGATAGTAGGTGTAGTGATAGTAGTAGTAGTAGTAATAGTGATAGTAGTAGTAATAGTGATAGTAGTAGTAGTAATAGTGAAAGTAGTAGTAGTAATAGTGATAGTAGTAGTAGTAGTAATAGTGATAGTAGTAGTAGTAGTAATCGTCGTAGTAGTAGTACTAATAGTGATAGTAGGTGTAGTAATAGTGATAGTAGTAGTAGTAATAGTGATAGTACTAGTCATAGTAATAGTGATAGTAGTAGTAATAGTGATAGTAGTAGTAATAGTGATAGTAGGTGTAGTGATAGTAGTAGTAGTAGTAATAGTGATAGTAGTAGTAATAGTGGTAGTAGTAGTAGTAATAGTGATAGTAGTAGTAGTAATAGTGATAGTAGTCGTACTCGTAGTAGTAATAGTGATAGTAGGTGTAGTGATAGTAGTAGTAGTAGTAATAGTGATAGTTGTAGTAGTAGTAATAGTGAAAGTAGTAGTAGTAATAGTGATAGTAGTAGTAGTAATAGTGAAAGTAGTAGTAGTAATAGTGATAGTAGTAGTAGTAGTAATCGTCGTAGTAGTAGTACTAATAGTGATAGTAGGTGTAGTAATAGTGAAAGTAGTAGTAGTAATAGTGATAGTAGTAGTAGTAGTAATAGTGATAGTAGTAGTAGTAGTAATCGTCGTAGTAGTAGTACTAATAGTGATAGTAGGTGTAGTAATAGTGATAGTAGTAGTAGTAATAGTGATAGTACTAGTCATAGTAATAGTGATAGTAGTAGTAATAGTGATAGTAGTAGTAATAGTGATAGTAGGTGTAGTGATAGTAGTAGTAGTAGTAATAGTGATAGTAGTAGTAATAGTGGTAGTAGTAGTAGTAATAGTGATAGTAGTAGTAGTAATAGTGATAGTAGTCGTACTCGTAGTAGTAATAGTGATAATAGGTGTAGTGATAGTAGTAGTAGTAGTAATAGTGATAGTTGTAGTAGTAGTAATAGTGAAAGTAGTAGTAGTAATAGTGATAGTAGTAATAGTAATAGTGAAAGTAGTAGTAGTAATAGTGATAGTAGTAGTAGTAGTAATCGTCGTAGTAGTAGTACTAATAGTGATAGTAGGTGTAGTAATAGTGATAGTAGTAGTAGTAATAGTGATAGTACTAGTCATAGTAATAGTGATAGTAGTAGTAATAGTGATAGTAGTAGTCATAGTAATAGTGATAGTAGTAGTAATAGTGATAGTAGTAGTAGTAGTAGTAGTAGTGAAAGTAGTAGTAGTAATAGTGATAGTAGTAGTAGTAATAGTGAAAGTAGTAGTAGTAATAGTGATAGTAGTAGTAGTAGTAATCGTCGTAGTAGTAGTACTAATAGTGATAGTAGGTGTAGTAATAGTGATAGTAGTAGTAGTAATAGTGATAGTACTAGTCATAGTAATAGTGATAGTAGTAGTAATAGTGATAGTACTAGTCATAGTAATAGTGATAGTAGTAGTAATAGTGATAGTAGTAGTCGTAGTAGTAATTAGTAGTGATAGTGATAGCAGTAGCAGCATACTGAATAGAGGCACTCAGTCTTTTAGAAGCACTGTGTTTGGGTTTTAAAATCTAGTGTGTTAAATAACACATATTGATACAAAATAAGGCATAGTGGAAAATATTGAGAGAAAGAAAGAGTTGTGTGACATTGACCTGTCATTTGAGAGATTTCTTGCAGCACACAGAAAGACAACTTAAACCCGAAGTTCCCCGCAAGTGCAGCTAAATTATCAATATTCAATAATTCTGAGATGAATAACATATAAATAACACTAGGAGTGTATACTTTTATTAGCCATGGTAACTGCTACCTTAGATAAGTAAAATAATTAGGCGTGATGTTTCTTTAAATAGTTTTGTAATTTTCTTCACCAGATATTATGTGAGATTCAGGATTGCTGAACATACCATCTCACAGGTAAGACATACAACTTACTTATTCATAGACAACCACATAAATTCAGATACTTTTGCTTAGTTCTGTACCGTTTCAATACAGAATCGGTTTAAACATCTCTCTTGTTTACTGTTGCTTTAAGATCAAGGAGAATACAACGTCAGTGTTTGACACCACCACGGCCTGGCGTGCTGACTCTTACTACTCTATGGGGATTCTGGGATTTGGCCTTTTTATCCTGTTGGGAATAACCTCTCTCCCCTCCGTCACCAATGCTCTCAGCTGGAGAGAGTTCAGCTTCATACAGGTAGATACTGTTTGTCGGAGTCATGTGACTTGTGGGTATCTGTATTTGTTAGAGTGTGTGAGCTTCAGAGTGTCTGCACATTCACCGTGACACATTATGGACACAACATAACTCTTCTTGGGCTGCATCTCTTTACATACACAATCCTTGGCATTTGCAACTGGAGAATTGTATAATTACAGTTTCCCGTGGCTGGCCCTATTGATTCCCAACCAATCTTTCCAACAGCTTTTCCCTAAAACATGTCTGTTTGTTCCCGTAAGTGTTTTTACAGAAATTGAAAAATAACAGATAGAACCTAAAATGACAACGGTTCTCTTCAGGAACTTGACCAGCCTACAAATTAAGAAAGTACATATGTGTGTATACTATTCAATTAGCTTTGCACTTCAATGTTTTTTTGTAAAACATGGAAAACAGCAAAAGCTTCACATCTTTTGTAGAAAACTAATTTGGCACTCATAGCTCACAAAGAGGAAACAATGGCAGACAAACACATTGTTCATCATTTTATAGCCATGTCTATGACATTTCATGAGCAACACAGAGAAAATTAATACAAACGGGGAAATACAATTTAGGACAACTGATTACCTCACCTCTACATTGTGGCCTTGAAAAGGCTGCAAATGACAAGAAGATTGATGATTCAGTTCACACAGAGATACATGCTCAACATATTAAACCGGCTCAGTAGCTATCCACTCACAGATGACATAATGTGCCCGTTGGAGGGATTATAAAGTGCGTTATGAAATGTTCTGTGTACTGCCACTACAGCATTGCACCTGTTTATGCTTTAGGCTGCTGACATTCAGTTGGTGAGGAATTTTACAGCGAAGCTACTGAACATTGTGTGTGAATACTGGCAGAAACGATATTCCCGTCATGTCCATCAGCCAAGATTCCAGCTATGACTGATGAGGACGATTGTGTGCATCAGCCCGGATGGAAAACAGTGGGCCAGAAAGCTGCTTCCAACTTCCTGTTGGATGAGCTATTGAAAGTGTGTTGGTGTTGTTTCCATCCTTTCTCTGCAAAGACTTGTGATTGTTTTCACTCTTGCAGACACAAAAGTTTACCTTTTTTTCCACTTTGGCCCATCGAAAAAATGAAATCGGCTTCACTACAGGGAACACATTAATTAATAAATGTAACTGGGTCATGTCAAGCTCATTTTCTTATTCCACACACCTCCCCTTTACTCAAGCCCAAATTAGAGCAATGCTTTAAATGTTAAGTTATTCATCAAATGTAATTTGGGGGGTCATACATTATCTTTCGCCATAGTCTTTAAGTGTAGTTCATGTGTATGGAATACTTGCCTTTAAATTTGCAAGCATGTATGTTTATGCATGTACTGTATATCAGTAGTGGAAATATCTCTATACAAAGTAGACTGTGTGTGTGCACATGTGTAGGTGCAGTGTGTGTGCACATGTGTAGGTCAAAAGTGTGTCTCTGTTAAGGTCAGTCTATCACTTAATAAGCCTTTTACACAGTAATTATTTGGGTAACTATGTGAATTGGTGAATGACTGAACTATTTTTTCTGTCTTCCAGTCCAAGCTGGGATACCTGACAGTGTTCTTCTGCACCTTTCACACCTACCTCTACGGTTGGAGCCGGTTCCTGAATCCCTCTTCCTACAAATGGTACACTCCTCAAGCCTACTTGCTAAGTCTGGTGGTGCCTTCTTTGTTGATTGTTCTCAAGCTGCTGCTCCTCCTGCCCTGCGTGGACCGCAGCCTCATCCGCATTCGACAGGGCTGGGAGAGAAATGACCCAGAGGACAGCAGTGCGAAAGCACTGCTACCGTAGACTTCCGGTTCATTGTTTTGGATGTCATAGAATTCAGACTTTCAGCCTCTCATTGTGTAATCATCTTGTAATTGTAATGTAACAACCATAAAACATCTTACAATCCATATTACAGTTAATAATACAGTGATCATACGCATATGTTTCCTTAATACATATTCTTCAGAATATTCCTCATAATATCCCTTATTAATTATCTTATCTTTCTTTATGTATTAATTCAAAACGTAGACTCATTTACATATTACGTATATAAAATCCACTACAACTCAACACAGGCCACTTAGTGGCATTTCCCTAAACATCAGCAGCAACGGTTTTTATACCTCAGAGTTTCTCTTCAAACTTCCTCTACACAGTATAAAGCGGCTTATGTTGGTTGAATTTTCTTTGTATCTTTTTTTTATTTTTGGATATTTCTTGTTAATGTAATGTTAATGATGTATGTCAAATTGAACAACTGTTCAATAAACTTAAGCGTGACTGAATATAACTGTCATGCCACCCTTTTCTCCCCTCCCATACATTTCTCATCCTGTCTGAAAGCGCAGTCAAACTCAGAGAGGGTCTCCCCGCAGAGTTGAGTGTGCTGTGTCTAGTCGTCTTGGTCTGATCCCTCTCCAGGGTTCATCCCTCTGGCTGATCTGATGCAGTTCTCCAGGAAACATTTGCTCTGAGCTTCAGGCTTCTCCCCAGTCACTACAGGATCTCATCACATCGGTGCATCACTGAAGTCCTCTGCAGAGAGGATATCATATTTGTATGTGACAGTACAGATAGGCCCTTGATGTTGTGTTGCAGTGAGTCATTTTACTTGATCATGAAGGGAGTGGAGAAAGCACAGAACTGATAACTGGTAGTTGTTGGTGACACATGATCAAGCATTAATCTTTACACTTTGACAAGCAAGCATGAAGACAAGCAGTATGTTGTCACATGCATGAATGCATTCACAGCACACACACACACACACACACACACACACACACACACACACACAAACACACACCTGTAGTGCAGGAAGACAAAGGAGGGAAAAAATAAAACACTCTAAAACACACAAAATACTCACCACATGGTGTCAATAACCTTAAAAATAAACTTTTGAAACTGTAATAATTAATGAAAATGCTGCATTTTGTGAATAATTTTTGTGATTTTTTTTTGTCTACTCATGGAAATGCCTTGACAGGGAACCAACCGCCTGCTATAAACTCTATTTTCATATTGGACAATTTCTCAATTTGCAAACTTTGCCATTCACCCTTTAACCAATAAAGTCAAACCTCAACTAGCTCAACAGGAGAGTGGGCGGGCTCAAGCGAGAGCCACATATCTACAGTAGTCATGTGAGTCACAACTGTTCCCCTCACAGAACACTTCCACAAGGACACACAGGAAACATCCTCATGTCAGACTTTCAACATGCCGGACCAGACTCACGGTGTGTTTTCCACCGTGTCATCATTATTTTTTACTTTTTTACTAATGAGATTTGTTAGATTTTTTCAGTTTGAGTGACAGGAAGCTATTTCATGCAACTCCTGTCACTTTTTGCCATGGTCCTTAAAACAGCTGGCAGCACTTAGGGCAACGAGCCCCAGCTGAGCCAAAGGAGAGGGGCGTGGTAGTGGGCGGAAACCGGAGGTGGAGACTGTAGACTGACAAAAGCAAAACATTAAGCACATAACAACAAACCAGACAGGAGGGGAACAAAGAGGGGAGCCAACACTAACATCAGACAGGGATCCTAACTGTGAGATCCAGAAGTATATAAAGTGAAATCGGTCTTCAATAATAAAAAAAAACATTTTATCTTAAATGTGGCATATCCCTGTCTTCTCTGTTTTAAACCGTCCTTCCAGGTTTATTCTTAATATGATTTTTTACATTCAATATCATGCATATTATAAGCTATATTTAGTGCATCTTGACATGATTGAAAATTGCATTGCTAATGCATTTGTACTATACTTCACAAACAAATATCCATACCATGTTACAGTGAGAGTACATATTGGCTATTGATGTTGGAAAGAGTCAAGTCAAGATCTGATCCATAAGTGAATGCAGAAACCTCTGAAAACTGTGCAGTGTTCATCATGACTGATCAACCTGTAATTCATTGTTGATTCATTGAAGATGAATGCAATCAAATCACAACAGCATGCACAGTTGTATAGGAACTATGTAAGAAAAATGTTTGCTTTTCAAGCCTTAGTATAGTAATGTAAACCAATATGTATACATATTCAGAAATAGTCAAAACAAGACAGAAATTTACATTTTTAGGATATTTTCTTATTGCAGTGATTCATTATTTTTGAAAGAGAAAAAGTAAAAGCACAAAAAAGTGCCTCACTTCACTTTAGCTTCATGTAACCGTTTCAACATGATAATGTTTTTCATTGTACAATTCTGTTGATTCAGTGGAAAGCGGATCAACATTTTTTACACAACAGGAATCTGAAGTCAAAGAAATATTGTATATAAGGAAGGAAACACAGAGACGCACATAAAGAAATGAGGAAGCAGTGATTGCACAAAACTCACAATCCTGTTCACACTGCACACAACATCCAGACCCTGATTTCAAGGTAAGCGCTACACATGACAACATGCAAAATATAGGAATTTAAAGTTATTGTATTATTTGAAAACCTTTTTTTTTTCTTTACTGGCTTAGCAGTTAAAAGTAAATACGAGTGTTTTAATTTGTTGCACATCGAGTAGTAGTAATAAATAGAAAATGTGGACTTCATTGGATCAAACAACAAAATGAATGTTTTTCATGGTCTCTTTTCCCCTTTATATTAGATGAAGTTTGTGCTGCTGTTGGCAATGTTGACAGCATGTGCTGCAGCTCCCCAAGGTAAACCAAATATAAAATCCTTATTTAACAGAAAGAATAACAGAAGGAAACGTTGAAGTACATTCTAGTCATGCAATACTCTTTTAGTCCCAAGTAATTGATTTATTTTAATTCAAGGTTTTGCAGTATATTAATATTTTTGAACTGTGCAAAATATATCAGATATCTTTACTTATATTACCAAAGTTGTCTTTAAGCACATGTCTGCTATATTTGTGATAATCCATATAATATTTTCACATTCAACATTGTTCTACAAAATTACAATAATTACGGGTAACAAATCGAAAAGAACATTAGTAAACAAAAGACTATTATGTTTAAATATCAAACTTGATCGTATAACTGATTGTGAATTTTTACATTTTGGAATTTTGGTGCTCCTTCCACTTTCATTAATTACTGGTATCTATTTGTTTTGCACACAAAACAAATAGATACCACACAAAACAATGAGCAAACCAAAAAAGCTAAGTGGAGTATAACAAATATTTGTTATAATGGTATATAGTGTCTCTCTTTGAATAACACATCATGACATCATAGCACGTATTTTCCTTCCTCAAAATATTCCTATGCATCCTGAATGCAATGCGTACATGTGTGACAGAGTTCAACAGATAGTGGTTCATATCATATTGTTTCTAAGACCATGCAAAAAATCTTTCATTCCAAAATATCATGTCATGTGTTACCACAATTAATATATAATGTAGTTAGCCAACTGTTAGCTCCACCACATGACTGGAAATGATATTATATGCTGACAAACAAATAGATATTTAAAAAAAATCTTGCCCCTCTCTTTACAGATCTGTCAGGTAAAATGTTTACCTTCCCACAACAAACCGCCACCTCTCACGTGAGGCTGACAGCATCAAAACAGAATTTTGGTGCTGCAACCGTCTGTCACCGGTAACACTGAATGTGCAAAATGTACAAAATATAGTGCGTTGCACTGTATCTCTGATTTTGGAAAGTATCATGCATGATCGTGTCTTTGAAATGCTTACAGGTCCTTTACCGACCTGAAGAGGGACCACGCCCTTTTCTCCTTGTCCACAACCAGTAGTGCCAATGACTTCCTGATTTTCTGGGACGAAGCAAATAAAGAGATGGAACCCCACATCAAGAATGTAAAGACAGAATATAAAGGTTGGGACTACAAGGGGAACATGTGGCACTCTATTTGTACAACATGGGAATCTGAGTCCGGACTGGTGCAGATGTGGTTTGATGGACAACCTACAATTCGGAAATTTGTCAGTACTGGATCAACCATCGCTGGATCCACTATAATTATCTTAGGACAGGTACTGTTTTATTAATAAGCACCATAATAAATAGTTAAAATAAACGTATATATATATATATATATATATATATATATAAATACATATATATATATATATATATATATATATATATATATATATATATATATATATATATATATATATATATATATATAAATACATATATATAACTGTATCTCAAACCACATTTATAATCTACAGGAGCAGGATTCCCATGGTACGGGCTTTGACATGAAACAGAGTTTCATTGGCATGATGTCTGATGTCCACATGTGGGACCACACCCTTTCCCCCTGTGAGATCCAGAAGTACGTCGATGGACTAAACTTCACTCCAGGGAATGTGCTCAACTGGAGTTCGCTGGACTTCCAGATCACCGGCAGAGTGCTGATAGAAGATAAACAAAAGATCTGTTACTAAACTTTAAAACAAAACTACAATAGGCTGAGTTGCGCAAATCAAGTGGGTTTGAAATATGTTTCAATAAAGTCCTGTTTTACATGTTCTTTCTTCACAGTCATCTTTATTCTGTGGTTAAACCAACAAATTATTTGGCCAGAGGCAGAAATGTTGGATTCTAATGCTTCACACCAAAACCAACGTGATTTTATTTCACGCAACAAGATTACATACAAAGACGTGAAAGGTGACGCGGAATCTTGCCGGGCAGCGCAAATGAGGCTAACGCATGATGTGAATAATGCAAAATGTGCGTGACGCTGTAATGCGAAAGGCTGTCATCACTGACATCCTGATTTGTTGAGTCAGAAATGGAGGAAATAATTATTGTAGCCGTAGTTGGGCAACCAGAGCTCAACAAAACCTCATATTATTAGAGAAATGTACTTGAGTACATCTTGGTTTGTACATTTCTCATCCTGTCTGAAAGCTCAGTCAAACTCAGAGAGGGTCTCCCCGCAGAGTTGAGTGTGCTGTGTCTAGTCGTCTTGGTCTGATCCCTCTCCAGGGTTCATCCCTCTGGCTGATCTGATGCAGTTCTCCAGGAAACATTTGCTCTGAGCTTCAGGCTTCTCCCCAGTCACTACAGGATCTCATCACATCGGTGCATCACTGAAGTCCTCTGCAGAGAGGATATCATATTTGTATGTGACAGTACAGATAGGCCCTTGATGTTGTGTTGCAGTGAGTCATTTTACTTGATCATGAAGGGAGTGGAGAAAGCACAGAACTGATAACTGGTAGTTGTTGGTGACACATGATCAAGCATTAATCTTTACACTTTGACAAGCAAGCATGAAGACAAGCAGTATGTTGTCACATGCATGAATGCATTCAACACATGCACACACACACACACACATGCACACACAAGCACACACACACACACACACACACACACACAAACACACACCTGTAGTGCAAGAAAGACGAATGAGGGAAAAAATAAAACACTCTAAAACACAAAAATACTCACCACATGTTGTCAATAACCTTAAAAATAAACTTTTGAAACTGTAATAATTAATGAAAATGCTGCATTTTGTGAATCATGTTTGTGATTTTTTTTTTGTCTACTCATGGAAATGCCTTGACAGGGAACCAACCGCCTGCTATAAACTCTATTTTCATATTGGACAATTTCTCAATTTGCAAACTTTGCCATTCACCCTTTAACCAATAAAGTCAAACCTCAACTAGCTCAACAGGAGAGTGGGCGGGCTCAAGCGAGAGCCACATATCTACAGTAGTCATGTGAGTCACAACTGTTCCCCTCACAGAACACTTCCACAAGGACACACAGGAAACATCCTCATGTCAGACTTTCAACATGCCGGACCAGACTCACGGTGTGTTTTCCACCGTGTCATCATTTATTTAAAGATCTATTTTTTACTAATGATATTTGTTAGATTTTTTCAGTTTGAGTGACAGGAAGCTATTTCATGCAACTCCTGTCACTTTTTGTCTTCTCTCACAATTGTTGACAGCAATTAAGTTAATTGGTCATGGACTGTCACCAATATGTGTATATATTCTAAAAATGCAATCATATGAACATTACAAGAAAAAATTACAAGAAGTGTATTGAGGAATAAATATATATAGAGAGATATGTGAATAAGTGAACATGCATACATTTGCTTTACTGGACACATCCCGAAGCCCTGATGTTCATAACTTTTTCAATAAGCAGTTATTTACAGAGAAAATTGACATCAACAAAATTATCTACACATTAACAGAAGACATGTATAACAATAAGTAAACTAAGAGGCTAAGTGGGATATCAGAAAGGGTTTTTCTTATTATATATATATTATATATATTATATGTATCTTTATATTATTATATATACTATATTATATGTACAAATATTTTCTCATGAGACATGTGATCTTCCTCAAATCTTTACTCTTTAGTGATGAATCATGAACATGGGAACAATATTTTTCTGTATGTTCCTGAAATTTTGCACAACTTTCACAAATGTTGATCTTCAATTTATGGGCAAAAATTATAATCATGGCAAAAAAACTAAGGTGTAAAATACTTTTCCTCTAACCCCTTAAGCTACAGGTTGAACATCTGCCCCTCTGCTTGACAGGTCTTTCATTGGCATGATGTCTGATGTACACATGTGGAACCACACGCTTTCATTCTATTCAATTCAATTCAATTCAGTTTATTTTGTATAAGGCCCAATATCACAAATTACAAATTTGCCTCAGAGGGCTTTACAATCTGTACACATACGACATCCCTGTACCAGGACCTCACATCGAATCAGGAAAAACTCCCCAAAAATAACCTTTCACAGGGAAAAAAGGGAAGAAACCTTCAGGAGAGCAGCAGAGGATGATCCCTCTCCCCGGATGGGCAGATGCAATAGATGTCATGTGTACAGAATGAACAGCATTACAAAGTTACATAAACACATTACATGAATATGACAATGTATGAATGGACCTCCAATCCATGAAACAGAAGGAGGTAGAGAGGAGGGGGGGCGGGTCGCATCAGCAGGGCCAACGCGGGAGACCGGCTCACCAGGCATCAGACACCTCCAGGTCCAATGGACCCTATGAGACGTGAAGTCACAATGACTCCGGGGAGGAACCAGAGTTAATAAGGTGCAATGGAGAGATGTAAATTCATCCATAAGGAGAGAGAGAAGAGGAGATAGGTGCTCAGTGTATCCTAAAACAACAGCAGCCTATAAGCCTATAGCAGCATATCAAGGGGCTGGACCAGGGCAAACCTGATTCAGCCCTAACTATAGGCACTATTAAACAGGAAAGTCTTAAGTCTATTCTTGAATGAGGTGACTGTGTCTGCCTCCCGGACTGAAAGTGGAAGCTGGTTCCATAAAAGAGGAGCTTGATAACTGAAGGCTCTTGCTCCCATCCTACTTTTTAGGACTCTAGGAACCACGAGTAGCCCCGCATTTAGTGAGCGCAGCTCTCTAGTGGGGCAATATGGTACTACAAGCTGCTTAAGATATGATGGTGCATCACCAATCAAGGCTTTGTAGGTGAGGAGAAAAATTTTAAATGTGATTCTTGATTTTACAGGGAGCCAGAGCAGAGCAGCTAATACAGGAGTAATATGATCTCTTTTCTTAGTTTTGGTGAGTACACAAGCTGCAGCATTCTGGATCAACTGGAGGGACTTAAGAGACTTATTAGAGCAGCCTGATAATAAGGAGTTGCAGTAATCTAGTCTGGAAGTAACAAACGCGTGGACCAGCTTTTCTGCATCTTTTTGAGACAAGATGTGCCTGATTTTTGAAATGTTACGTAGATGAAAAAATGCAATCCTTGAGATTTGCTTAATGAACAGAACGGATTCTGTGAGATACAGAAGTATATAAAGTGAAATTGGTCTTCAATAATAAAAAAGACAACAACATTTTATCCTAAATGTTTTTTAGGAATAAAGTGGCATATCCCTGTCTTCTCTGTTTTATGTATAAACCGTCTTTCCAGGTTTATTCTTAATAATATATTTTACATTCAATATCATGCATATTATAAGCTATACTTAGTGCATCTTGACATGATTGTCAGGTGTGGTTAAACATGCAACAAACCATACAATTTCACACTAAAAATAATAATAAATAATCTCCTTAACCCACCTTGGTGAGATGAAGGAAAACTCCAAACAAGCACAAATGCAAATAAATAAACCACCACCCAGTGAAAATTGCATTGCTAATGCATTTGTACTATACTTCACAAACAAATACCCATACCATGTTACAGTGAGAGTACATATTGGCTATTGATGTTGGAAAGAGTCAAGTCAAGATCTGATCCATAAGTGAATGCAGAAACCTCTGAAAACTGTGCAGTGTTCATCATGACTGATCAACCTGTAATTCATTGTTGATTCATTGAAGATGAATGCAATCAAATCACAACATCATGCACAGTTGTTTAGGAACTATGTAAGAAAAATGTTTGCTTTTCAAGCCTTAGTATAGTAATGTAAACCAATATGTATACATAAATGCGTCTCATTTCTGCAAACATGGCAAAGTTGATTAGCGGACTTAATCCATGACCCAGAGTTCAGATCAGGAAGCAGAAGCAGAGTTGTAGTCTTCCACCCTTCTCTGCACTTCCATTCGAGCAGTTACCCACCCTTAACCTTAACTCTATAGAGACTGTGTCTGTCCCACGGCCACTTAAATTAATTAAATCCAAAGTAACCAGAAGAGGAGTCATACAAAATAACCTCATACAGGTTAACATCATTATTTCAAAAGTGCAACAAAACAGGATAATTAAATGTGGACTCCTAAACATTAGATCTCTGTCATCTAAAGCTGTATTAGTAAATGATTTAATATCAGACAATCACATTGATTTATTGTGTCTTTCTGAAACCTGGCTGAGCAATGAAGAATATGTCAGCCTAAATGAATCAACTCCTCCAAGTCATATTAATACTCACATTCCTCGAGGCACCGGCCAAGGAGGTGGAGTAGCAGCCATCTTTGATTCAAGCCTATTAATGAATCCTAAACCTAAACTAAACTACAACTCATTTGAAAGCCTTGTTCTTAGTCTTTCACATCCAACCTGGAAAACATTACAGCCAATCCTATTTGTTATACTGTACCGGCCACCAGGTCCATATTCAGAATTTATATCTGAATTTTCAGAGTGTTTATCAAGTTTAGTCCTTAAAACTGATAAGGTTATTATTGTAGGATATTTTAATATTCATGTGGATATTGATAATGATTGCCTTAGTACTGCATTTATCTCATTGTTGGACTCGATTGGCTTCTGTCAGAGAGTACAGAAACCCACTCACTGCTTTGGCCACACCCTCGACCTTATTCTTGCATATGGCATTGACATTGAGCATTTGGAGGTCTTCCCACAGAACCCTCTTCTGTCAGACCATTAACTCATAACTTTTGAGTTTATACTCCCGTTAGTCAAATGTTTCTACACCAGATGTCTAACTGACAGTGCTGTAGCTAAATTTAAAGAAGCGATTCCTTCTGCATTTGATTCAATACCACGTCTTAATGTGACGGAGGACTCCTGTGCTAACTTTAGTCCGTCCCAGATTGATCATCTTGTCGATAGTGCTACAGGCTCACTGAGAATGACACTAGACTCGATAGCCCCACTGAAGAAAAAGACAGTGAGGCAAAGGAGGTTTGCTCCCTGGTATAACCCTCAGACCCGCGACCTAAAGCAAACTTCACGAAAGCTCGAAAGTATATGGCGTTCCACCTATCTGGAAGAATCATGCTTAGTTTGGCGAGACAGCCTTAAAACATATAAAAAGGCTCTCCGTAATGCCAGAGCAGCCTATTACTCATCATTAATAGAGAAAAATAAGAACAACCCCAGGGTTCTCTTTAGAACTGTAGCCAGGCTGACAGAGAGTCACAGCTCTGTGGAGCCGTGTATTCCTATAGACCTCAGTAGTAATGACTTCATGAACTTCTTCAATGAAAAGATTTTAACTATTAGAGACAAGATTGATGATCTCTTGCCCTCAACTACTGCCGATCTGTCATCAAGAGGAGTGGCCTTGGAAACGGCCGTATGCCCTGGTGTATATTTGGATAGCTTTTCTCCCATTAACCTAGACCAATTGTCCTCAACGGTTTCTACTTCTAAACCATCTACCTGTCTCTTGGACCCCATCCCAACAAGGCTGCTTAAAGACGTGTTGCCTTTAATTGGCACCTCACTGCTGGATATTGTTAATGTGCCTTTGCTAACAGGGCATGTACCACATTCCTTCAAAGTAGCTGTAATTAAACCTCTCCTGAAAAAGCCCACTCTTAATCCAGAGGTGTTGGCTAACTACAGATCTCTAACCTTCCCTTCCTCTCTAAGATCCTTGAGAAAGTAGTCGCAAATCAGTTGTGCGACTTCCTACATCAGAATAGTTTATTTGAGGAGTTTCAGTCAGGATTTAGAAAACACCACAGCACAGAGACAGCACTGGTGAAAATTACAAATGACCTCCTAATTGCATCAGATAAAGGAATCATCTCCGTACTGGTATTATTAGACCTTAGTGCTGCGTTCGACACCATTGATCATGACATCCTATTACAGAGACTGGATCAGTTAATTGGCATTTCAGGTACCGCACTAAGTTGGTTTAAATCCTATTTATCAGATCGATCTCAATTTGTATTTGTAAACGATGAAGCCTCAATGACCACCAACGTTAATCACGGAGTTCCACAAGATTCTGTGCTTGGACCAATTTTATTTACCTTATATATGCTTCCTTTGGGCAATATTATCAGGAAACACTGCATAAACTTTCATTGCTATGCAGACGATACTCAATTATATCTATTGATCAAACCAGAGGAGACCAACCAGCTCGCTAAAATTCAAGAATGTCTTAAAGACATAAAAACATGGATGACCTGCAACTTCCTGATGTTAAACTCAGACAAAACTGAAGTTATTTTACTGGGCCCTGAACACCTCAGAGATCAATTATCTGGTGATGTGGTTTCTGTAGATGGCATTGCCCTGGCATCCAACACCACTGTAAAGAATCTCGGCGTTATCTTTGACCGAGACTTGTCCTTTAACTCCCACGTTAAGCAAATCTCAAGGATTGCATTTTTTCATCTACGTAACATTTAAAAAATCAGGCACATCTTGTCTCAAAAAGATGCAGAAAAGCTGGTTCACGCGTTTGTTACTTCCAGACTAGATTACTGCAACTCCTTATTATCAGGCTGCTCTAATAAGTCTCTTAAATCCCTCCAGTTGATCCAGAATGCTGCAGCTCGTGTACTCACAAAAACTAAGAAAAGAGATCACATTACTCCTGTATTAGCTGCGCTGCACTGGCTCCCTGTAAAATCAAGAATCACATTTAAAATTCTTCTCCTCACCTACAAAGCCTTCATTGGTGATGCACCATCATAGCTTAAGCAGCTTGTAGTACCATATTGTCCCACTAGAGAGCTGCGCTCACTAAATGTGGGGCTACTCGTGGTTCCTAGAGTCCTAAAAAGTTGGATGGGAGCAAGAGCCTTCAGTTATCAAGCTCCTCTTTTATGGAACCAGCTTCCACTTTCAGTCCGGGAGGCAGACACAGTCACCTCATTCAAGAATAGACTTAAGACTTTCCTTTTTGATAGTGCTTGTAGTTAGGGCTGAATCAGGTTTGCCCTGGTCGAGCCCCTTGATATGCTGCTATAGGCTTATAGGCTGCTGGGGGATGTTTTAGGATACAATGAGCACCTATCTCCTCTCCCCGGAGTCGTTATGACTTCACGTCTCATAGGGTCCATTGGACCTGGAGGTGTCTGATGCCTGGTGAGCCGGCCTCCCGCGTTGGCCCTGCTGATGCCCCCCCCCCTCCTCTCTACCTCCTTCTGTTTCATGGATTGGAGTTCCATTCATACATTGTCATATTAATGTAATGTGTTTATGTAACTTTGTAAATGCTGTTCATTCTGTACACATGACATCTATTGCTTCTGTCCATCCGGGGAGAGGGATCCTCCTCTGTTGCTCTCCTGAAGGTTTTTCCCGTTTTTCCCCGTGAAAGGTTATTTTTGGGGAGTTTTTCCTGATCCGATGTGAGGTCCTGGGACAGGGATGTCGTATGTGTACAGATTGTAAAGCCCTCTGAGGCAAATTTGTAATTTGTGATATTGGGCCTTATACAAAATAAACTGAATTGAAATATTCAGAAATAGTCAAAACAAGACAGAAATTTACATTTTTAGGATATTTTCTTATTGCAGTGATTCATTATTTTTGAAAGAGAAAAAGTAAAAGCACAAAAAAGTGCCTCACTTCACTTTAGCTTCATGTAACCGTTTCAACATGATAATGTTTTTCATTGTACAATTCTGTTGATTCAGTGGAAAGCGGATCAACATTTTTTACACAACAGGAATCTGAAGTCAAAGAAATATTGTATATAAGGAAGGAAACACAGAGACGCACATAAAGAAATGAGGAAGCAGTGATTGCACAAAACTCACAATCCTGTTCACACTGCACACAACATCCAGACCTTGATTTCAAGGTAAGCGCTACACATGACAACATGCAAAATATAGGAATTTAAAGTTATTGTATTATTTGAAAACCTTTTTTTTTTCTTTACTGGCTTAGCAGTTAAAAGTAAATACGAGTGTTTTAATTTGTTGCACATCGAGTAGTAGTAATAAATAGAAAATGTGGACTTCATTGGATCAAACAACAAAATGAATGTTTTTCATGGTCTCTTTTCCCCTTTATATTAGATGAAGTTTGTGCTGCTGTTGGCAATGTTGACAGCATGTGCTGCAGCTCCCCAAGGTAAACCAAATATAAAATCCTTATTTAACAGAAAGAATAACAGAAGGAAACGTTGAAGTACATTCTAGTCATGCAATACTCTTTTAGTCCCAAGTAATTGATTTATTTTAATTCAAGGTTTTGCAGTATATTAATATTTTTGAACTGTGCAAAATATATCAGATATCTTTACTTATATTACCAAAGTTGTCTTTAAGCACATGTCTGCTATATTTGTGATAATCCATATATTATTTTCACATTCAACATTGTTCTACAAAATTACAATAATTACGGGTAACAAATCTAAAAGAACATTAGTAAACAAAAGACTATTATGTTTAAATATCAAACTTGATCGTATAACTGATTGTGAATTTTTACATTTTGGAATTTTGGTGCTCCTTCCACTTTCATTAATTACTGGTATCTATTTGTTTTGCACACAAAACAAATAGATACCACACAAAACAATGAGCAAACCAAAAAAGCTAAGTGGAGTATAACAAATATTTGTTATAATGGTATATAGTGTCTCTCTTTGAATAACACATCATGACATCATAGCAAGTATTTTCCTTCCTCAAAATATTCCTATGCATCCTGAATGCAATGCGTACATGTGTGACAGAGTTCAACAGATAGTGGTTCATATCATATTGTTTCTAAGACAAATCTTTCATTCCAAAATATCATGTCATGTGTTACCACAATTAATGTATAATGTAGTTAGCCAACTGTTAGCTCCACCATATGGCTGGAAATGATATTATATGCTGACAAACAAATAGATATTTAAAAAAAATCTTGCCCCTCTCTTTACAGATCTGTCAGGTAAAATGTTTACCTTCCCACAACAAACCGCCACCTCTCACGTGAGGCTGACAGCATCAAAACAGAATTTTGGTGCTGCAACCGTCTGTCACCGGTAACACTGAATGTGCAAAATGTACAAAATATAGTGCGTTGCACTGTATCTCTGATTTTGGAAAGTATCATGCATGATCGTGTCTTTGAAATGCTTACAGGTCCTTTACCGACCTGAAGAGGGACCACGCCCTTTTCTCCTTGTCCACAACCAGTAGTTCCAATGACTTCCTGATTATCTGGGAAGAAGCAAATAAAGAGATGGAACCCCACATCAAGAATGTAAAGACAGAATATAAAGGTTGGGACTACAAGGGGAACATGTGGCACTCTATTTGTACAACATGGGATTCTGAGTCCGGACTGGTGCAGATGTGGTTTGATGCACAACCTACAATTCGGAAATTTATCAGTGCTGGATCAACCATCGCTGGATCCACTATAATTATCTTAGGACAGGTACTGTTTTATTAATAAGCACCATAATAAATAGTTAAAATAAACGTGTATATATATATATATATAAATACATATATATAACTGTATCTCAAACCACATTTATAATCTACAGGAGCAGGATTCCCATGGTGGGGGCTTTGACATGAAGCAGAGTTTCATTGGCATGATGTCTGATGTCCACATGTGGGACCACACCCTTTCCCCCTGTGAGATCCAGAAGTACGTTGATGGACTAAACTTCACTCCAGGGAATGTGCTCAACTGGAGTTCGCTGGAATTCCAGATCACCGGCAGAGTGCTGATAGAAGATAAACAAAAGATCTGTTACTAAACTTTAAAACAAAACTACAATAGGCTGAGTTTCGCAAATCAAGTGGGTTTGAAATATGTTTCAATAAAGTCCTGTTTTACATGTTCTTTCTTCACAGTCATCTTTATTATGTGGTTAAACCAACAAATTATTTGGCCAGAGGCAGAAATGTTGGATTCTAATGCTTCACACCAAAACCAACGTGATTTTATTTCACGCAACAAGATTACATACAAAGACGTGAAAGGTGACGCGGAATCTTGCCGGGCGGCGCAAATGAGGCTAACGCATGATGTGAATAATGCAAAATGTGCGTGACCCTGTAATGCGAAAGGCTGTCATCACTGACATCCTGATTTGTTGAGTCAGAAATGGAGGAAATAATTATTGTAGCCGTAGTTGGGCAACCAGAGCTCGACAATACCTCATATTATTAGAGACCAGATGAAACTATGTGTATGGATTTACGTGTATGGTAAAGAAAGGGTATTCTGAAATGAGAGGAGGTAAAATGGCAACAGTACTAACAAAGGATATAAATAAATAAATTATCTGGTGTGTTTGTACTAGGACTAAATACAACCCTTTGTCTCCAGTATTTCTTTCTTCATGTGGTTATCTGAGATTATTTGGACTTGCAGTGAAATTGCTTTAAAATAAAAAATGACGAGTCCATAATGTGACATTCACCAGTATTTCACAACATGCAGAGATACACCGTTCTTCATTAAATCTCATTCTGCAATCTGTGTGATTATGATCACTAACATCATTTCCTGGTCTGTTTTCATTTCCTAGCTTTTCAAAATCAGATAAGAACAAAATAAAAAAGGGAATCAATTGGCCACATGCTTGTTGTGAGACAGCGAATTATCACTCTGCATCTTTACCAGGTATTTAGCCCAGCTACCATATTGTCTTAGCTCCATGCCTGCTGACTATGTAAGTAGTTCATTGTCTTTTTGTTTTTTTAACATGTTAGGCATAACATATTGAAGCTGACAGAATATTGAAAAGAAGCTGACAGATACAGATCTGTCAGCTTCTTTTCAATATTCTCTGCCCCCTGCTGGCCAAAATATATTCATTTAATGGGACAGCAATACTTTGTAGTCAGTCCCTTATATGTGAACGGGCCTATTCTCAGAATATTGGCCCGGGGCTCAAGTTTCTCCATATTTCATCACTTTCCCAGTTCTTTGATAGTAAATCACACACACACTCTGACATGGACTTTTGATTGTTCATGCGAGCCATTCTGTGCCGCCAGATGCTGGCAGTCTCTCAATCAGTAAAACTACTAGCCTGTCCCATGGATCCACATTCATAATGGGAATGCTACAGAGACTGGTAATTAACAAAGCCATGTGGGCAAATACATTACCGTCCATTTGGTCTCTCAATAAGCTGCCCAAACACTTGATGAAGCTTCTCATGAAGCTCATGAACAACTTCTCTTGAACCTCATGGAACAACATGTACTTCCACAACAAACTAGGCTGCACAATATTAGTAGCTGTCGCAGCAACACTATACACCATAAACACCAAATTCCTGTTGAATCAATTAAGCGTATGTGCTGGGTGAGAACTCAAAGGAGCCTCTTGTGTTACACTAGCAGGTTCTTGATGAAATGTGGGGCAACATGAGTTTTTAGCTATAAGTTAATTCCTCTTCAGTGTTAGTGTAACTCTACATCCATTATCAATAACTATTAGCTATGGCACAAATAGGGAACTATAAAACCTAATCAGTAATTGAGTCATCTAAATTAATTAAAAGTGACCAACAATATTTGTATCAATCCACAGTTTTCATCTTATAAAATAAAATAAACTAGTTGAAATAGTTATAGTTGGAAATTAATGATTTTCAGTTTTTCAGTTTTAATTTGATTTCATAAATAATTTGTACACATACATTCATACATACATAAATAGATTTAACTCATTATTATTAATCCATAACTAAAATACCTAATACAAATAGATAGGCCTATGGGAGAGTAGACATCTGCCACAGACAAATGCTGCGTGAATTATTCATGACATAGTGCACAATATATGTTTTTACCCACAATGTACTTATCCTCTTGGACACACTACGGCTGCTAGAACAAGGAAACAGCTAGCCTGACGGTCATAGAGCCTCTTATCTCCCTGCCAATATGAAATGTACTTGAGTACATCTTGGTTTGAAGAGGAAGGTGCACATTTATCTCACTGTTCAACATTGACATCAACCGTGGACTTGTGGTGTTTGAGAAATTCTTATTCACTTAATGTGTTTAAGTCTTTTATGCTCACACATGTTTTCTCTAAGGGGACTTTAATTCCCTGACCCTTTAATAAATAGTGCACTTCCCCTTAAAATGTCTTTGTTGGTGCTTGTTCCTGCAGTAATTCCAAAGTAGTGTAGTTCCAAAGAGTTTGTGTACTTCAATATACCTTAGTTTGCCTCTTGAGAAGGTACCTTTGATTAATATCTCTTGTGAAAGTGCATTTGACTATTAATTGGCTCCAAATGATGATTATGGCCATCTGAGTTTAAGTGGCACTAATTCCAGAGATCCTCCTTGATTGGCCCCAGACAGCAGATGACAGGTTGTAAAAGGTCTATTGTTTTTTTACCCTCAGAAAATGGAACACGGCCAGTGTTATGTCCCCCAGAAGGTTTTCAATTTTTGCAAACCAGTTTTACCAGTCTTAATTTGAGAGTTGTGCAACACAAACAAATGGAAAATTGGTGTTCATGTCCACCAATCACTAGATTTTAATTCTATGAATATTTCACTACCATGTTGTTAATTGTCTGCAGAGAATCTTAGATGATAACCTCATGAAATGGTTTCTTTTCCTTTTATTCGGCAGTCAAATTAAGTTATTTTTTGTGGAAAATCAACTCCTGCATGCAGGACTTCCTACTCACACTACCAACCATCTTCAAGTACAACTATGTCTTTTTCTGAAATGAGTCAGTCTACAGTCGTGCTAGCATTATTTGGCTCAGTGGTCCTTATTTGAGCTAAATGTTAATATCAACAAGCTAACGTGTTAATTATAACAAACGATGTACAGTGGAGGCTGATGGGAATGTGATTAGTCTTCCATTGTGTTTAGAAAACCAAATATTGTCACAAAAGTATTGCCACTGCATATTGCACCAAGGAATAGTTAATTAGCTGTCCTCTTTTCTCTGCTGGTTTTGTGTCAACTGCTGCTGGCAAATAAATATTCTGGCGCATAACTTCTCATAAAACAGCGAACTGGGGAGTTAACGTTACTTTGAATTTTGCTCATGACAAAGTAACAGAGTAAATGCAGGAGCTGATAAGTGGCTGAAAGGGGTTATCCTAGATGTAATAATACTTTGGTAATACTGTATATTAAAAGATGTGTTGCCAAGAATGGGAAGATCTCTACGACAAATGTCTTTACAGTAAATAGAAAGTTGTGTTCTGGATTTAATGTAATTAGCTAATTTCTCTTGAGCATGAGTGTTTAATCTCAGAGTCAGTGTTCTGAGCTAGTGCACACAAGATTATTGCTTTAAGCTGCAGCAAATATTAATGTTAAAGTTGAACTGTTGGCTATTTATGGTCATATAGAAGTGAGCCTTCATAGCTGGACATACATAATCATATTATGGGTTTCAGGGTTGCTTAGTTGTGTGACATTAAACATGAGTGCAAATGATACATGTAAGATAGCTTGTTTCACAGTAGTTATGCATGCTACTACATCTTAATTCTTTCCTAAGGCAAAGTTGGAATACTCTATCCAACTCATACATTAGCGCGCACACACACACACACACACACGCACACACAACCCAAAATCAGGAAATTGGTTAATATCAACAGCAGTTCTTTGGTAATAGGCGAACAATACAAAATGAGAAGCTGTAAGAAGTTGCAGATTGTGCGTGCAGATAATGCTGTTAGATGCTAGATAACAAGACGCATCTGACTAAATGTTCTGCTTTGGGCAAAAAAGATGCTGCATATTTATCTTTTAGCACCCGACTCTGCCATGGAGACAGCTGCTCCATCCTCTTCCCTCCTCTGCATCTCGATCATCTGACTAAGTTCTGTTTTGCACATACAAACTTCTCCTGTCCTTTCACGCCGAGCTTGTCCACATGTTGTCTTTACTGAGTCGAAGTCATATGTATACCCAGCTGCTCTTAACTTAGTCACACTAGACTGTGACTCATTTGTTTGTGTGAATCAGTATCCCAAATATGTGTTTGTACACCGTGTTCTTTTAAAAAATAGCACACGGTCAAACGCTTGTTCTGCTTTTTCAGCATATGATTTAAGAGGGTAATTAACTTGTCACATTGACACATTAATTACATTTTTGCTTTTTAAATGATCCATTGTGTACATAATGTAATTGCAATAGTATGTGCTGATCTTTTTTTTCTTCTTTTGCAGTCCCAGATGGGCCATCCAATAGGTTTTACAAACTGATTCGTCCTCAGTAGTTAAACATTTTCACAGACCGGGATTTTCTCTTATAGGTAGGAACAAAATTCCCCAGTGGTCCAGACCTGTCAAACGAGTGATTTGCCATTTTCCACAGGGAAAAAACACAAATATGGCCTGAATTCTTAACGCCTGAATACAATAGCATATAAGTAACACAAACTTGTGGCATAATAAATAATCTGGTTACATCATCATTGTCATCATCATCCTCCCCGGAGTCTTTGTGACTTCACGTCTTATAGGGTCCATTGGACCTGGAGGTGTCTGATGCCTGGTGAGCCGGCCTCCTGCCATGGCCCTGCGGATCGCCCCGCCCCCCCCTCCTCTCTACCTCCTTCTGTTTCATGGATTGTGGAGGTCCACTCATACAGTGTCATATTCATGTAATGTGTTTAAGTAACTCTGTAATACTGTTCATTCTGTACACATGACATCTATTGCATCTCTGTTGCTCTCCTGAAGGTTTCTTCCCTTTTTTCCCTGTGAAAGGTTATTTTTGGGGAGTTTTTCCTGATTCGATGTGAGGTCCTGGGACAGGTATGTGTACAGATTGTAAAGCCCTCTGAGGCAAATTTGTAATTTGTCATATTGGGCTATACAAAATAAACTGAATTGAATCATCATCATCATCATCATCATCATCATCTTCTGTTGCCCCGTACACTGGTTTCACAAGACATTTTTAGCATGTAACTTTATGTCAAACCATCTCCTCTCTCTATCTCTGTGACTGTCACAGTACGGCGCTGCTCTAATATAACATGTCTTTGATTCTAATTGTTTCAGGTCCTCTAATGGAGCTATAGCGCAAGTTCAGACAGGAAGACCATACCCCTTAGCCCGCATTTATGCCAATCATCCTTCACGCATGCTCACTCATTGCTTACTTGCCGTCATCGTTCTGCGCCGTCAATCATGACACCAACTGCGCAGATCAGCTGATCCCCTCTATCCAATAAGCACACGGTAACGATGACACGGTTAGCCAATCATCTTGCTGCTCTCTCATTTAAATACGACTGTCTCTCTACCTTCAGTTCATTCATGCTGCTGTCACGCACCCCTCCACCTGCCCATCTCCGCCCAGTTTTCACGGATCCATCAGCTTCATCAACTCATCATTCTATCAGCTCATCAGCACCATGTCTGGACTCCACGGGAGGGGGGGGGGGGGGGGGGGGGGGGGGGGGGGGATCTATCTCGATGCTGACCGGGGCAGTCTGCCCTCAATTGCAAATCTCCCCGCAGAGTCCAAGTGCCAAAGACTCTGAGACTTCATCATTTCATATCGTCTGTTAACAATAAAGATGCATCCTTTCTTTATCTAACTGGTCTCTCCCTGATTCAAATACTGCTTGTCACATTAGAGGGGGTTTGCTGAATCCTTTATTTGGCTCATGTTGTGTCTCTGTTAAATAGTGCCTTCTGTATAATATATATATATATACTTTAACTTGCAGACGAAAGATCCCTAAATTTGTTGTTTTCTCCGCCAGAGGTTTAACGCCGCCAGACGAGAATCAGCGCACCGTGTAACCTGCAGATGCAAAGCGGTTAAAGTTCCCGGGTCTAGGCTTACAGAAACTCAGCCTACAAGTCCAAAGACAAATCCCAGCTGTCATACCCTACAGAGGATTTGTTTGCCGCTTGAGGGCAATCGAGAGGTCCCCGGTTCTAGGCTTAGAGAAATTCTGTCTACAAGTCCGAAGGAACACGCTAACCGCTACGAAGCGACCTCAAGTAAAAGGCTTTTGTCGGTACAGAGGTCATAGTGTGTTTGTAACCTTGTTTTGTTTGGTTTAAGTTAACTGTACTATTTAACGTGTTAGTGTGGATTTTACGGACTGCCGAGTCCCATTCAGTGCAGTGAATGTAATTGTTGGGCTCTTGCTGTAGAAGTGTTTTTCCACACTACTGAGCTGTGTTGTGTTTAATTAAGCTACCAAGAGTAAGGTCGGTGAACTCTGTTATATCAGTTAAATGACCAGTAGCTGCTGAATCTGAGTTCGCCAGTCGGGTTCCTGTGTGATAAAATGGTGTGTTTCATTTTCCCTTCCGTGGCTTAACAGCTCACAGGACTACGTCCGCCGTCTTGCTCTCTTTCTTTTTCTCTCTCCTCTCCCTCCAAAACACACACACACACACTCCCACCACATGCTTGCTTGTTGCCTTTGCATTTAGTATGCTTGTATTTGCACAATACATATCTTGAACTGTCTGATTTCCTTAAAACTTCACCCGATGATTCATTGCTGCCCTTTATTGCCCTGACAGCGGTATATACCGTATGGTTCCAATGTGCTACATGTGACTGGTTTATTACTTTTATAAAATGAAACCTTTTGTAAGATGCTGTGTCCTATTTTTTTTGTTGGCAGGTATAATGACATTTGCTAAATACCTTTTTCATAATTGCTCTTATGTAGGCCTCCTTTGTAAATACCGGTGTGCCGATGTCTATCATCATCCTTAAATGTAACACCTCCCTACTAATGATTGGTTTACATTGAAGTGTACATTGGTGGTTAATAGCAACTCAAGATCATTTGATGTAATGTCTCTTCATGTGTCTTTGTATCAGATGGCATTGCTTCTTGATGCTGACAGCATGTGCTGCAAGTCCTCAAAGTAAAACATATTTTTTTATTAGCAAAAAACAAGAGGGAATTTCACAATACATATGCATACAATGTCATTCACCTTAACATTTATCATTTTACAATTCAAAATTATTTTCTGAAATTAATAGGATGAAACTGTTATATATTGCAACTTGAGAAAAACATGTGGAATGTCTACTGTGCTCGTCATTTTAGGTTAAATGTTGTAAACATATTTTAACATTATAAGAGACTTTTATTCAACTCTTTAAAAAAGATGTAATGATGTAAACGGGTAAGTTTTTGTTATACTGTATGGAATACATATATTTGGTGTGTACTGTAAAATATGTTACACTTAGGAGGAATACATCGTTTGCAGGAGAAACCAACCTTTAGATCTGCAAAACAGAAAAGGGATTTTGTTAATGCACATTTACTTAGCTTCATAAAACCTCCATAACATTCAAGAATCTTAAATGATGAAGTGGCTATATGGGTAGCAGTGCTCAAACGTAACTTATGGTCATTTAGAATCTTTCTGTTTTCTGTTTTTTGTAGATATGTGTGGTCAAATATTGGTCTTCCCAGAAGAAACCAAGACAGCTCATGTAACACTGACAACATCAGAACAGACTTTTAGTGCTGTAACTGTCTGTCTCAGGTAATGTTTTCAGAGCAAAATGCTTGAACAAACTGCCTTTATCTCTGAATATAAAAGCATCATATAATTATTTTTTCAATCAATGCCTCCGGATCCATTACAGACCTAAGGCGACAACACTCGCTATTCTCTCTGGCCACACCCTCTCATAAAAATGCCTTCCTGCTACTTAAGCCTGCTGCGCATGATGTGATTGTGCTCAATGTCCAGAACGTAAGGATACAATTCAAGGCGCAGCAATACAAACTGAACGATTGGCAGTCCATTTGTGCTACATGGGACTCTACATCTGGTCTGGCGCAGCTGTGGTTAAATGGAAAGCCTTCAATAAAGAAATACGTCGGCGGATCACAAATCCAAAACCCCAGTACTATCCTCGGACAAATGAGTTTAATTGATAAACATAGTTTATAGAAATCCAGAAATGTGTGTATATTTATACATTTTGTACAAAAGAAAAAAATCAGCAATTAAATGTTTTTTTTATCTCAACTCGGTGTAACCACTACGGGAGCAGGATTCCTATGGCAGTTTTTCCAAGAAGCAGTCTTTTGTTGGCATGATGTCTACATGTGGAACTACGTCCTTCCACCCTGTGAGATCCAGAACTACATGGATGTTCTAGCTTTCAAACCAGGGAACTTGATCAACTGGAAAGGGCTGCACTCCAATATCCTCGGAAATGTGCCGTTTGAATACAAACAAATATGTCCCAAACCAAGTTGAAATCTTCATGGATGAAATGTAATACTACATACAAGGTCTTTTCTTTTGAATATGAAATGCAAATGTCCAGTAGACTTAAATAGTGGCTTTACACAGTCTGGCCACCTTTAAGAAGGGCATGGGGGTTTAATCAGCTTGATTAAAAATGGTCAATGTTTTACAAAATACAATCCTTGTTTTGTTTACCATCTTCAATGTAATGTGTGTTATTAACTCTGCAAATATGTCATGCAATTATGTGGTAATTCAAATATTTTGGGTTGGCCTTGTCTATCGCCTTTTCTTGACAGTTCATTAACATTTGCACATTTTTTCAGTCCCGTCTCATGTCCATCCTTTAACATAAATCATTTAATAAAAAACTGGAGCGCCATGGAAATGGTGGGCCCTTGATATCAGCTCAACAAGCCTTGATGCAACACATTTCTTTTAATCTCTAGCATGTTTCAGAGGCCCAATCCAGCTCTGTGTTTCCGCGTGGCTACAGGAGCTTGACTGCCTAGGTTACATCTGTCGTCTTTGTCCTAGGGGCAATTACGAGGTTAGCCCATGAAGTGCTGCTTGGGTACTGCTTGAGTTGCTGCAGCAGCATCTGCAAGGGAATCATTTCCACTGGGGATAGGGACCAGGTACTTATTTTACTTGCACGATCCATGAATGATATACAATTTAGAAAATGGAACTAGGTTTTCTCAAAAATAGGTTTGTCAGTTGATGCTTTATGATATCAGAACCAATGTGACAAGGAAAAGTTCAGTGTCTGGATCTTAAACCTGTTTTATATATCAAAGGGTCTCTTTCATGAATGCTGAGTATAACTTTAGACAAGCACGGCCATACACTCAATGTAGCTGAACTAATGATGAATACTGTGAAAAACTCAACACTAAAGACAGCAAATATAATGTGAATAATATTTCAGACATAATAAGTATAAGAACCATAAGCTCTTTGAGAGACCTGTATATATCATTGACTGGGTTTTGAGCTGATCTGTAATATCTCAACGGATGCTAATGTGAAGTGTGCAACGAGATACAATAAGCATGCATTTGCGTTTTATTAACTGGGGAGGAAGTGTCTTATCAGTCATCGAGATGTGTGATGTATTGTTCTATTCATTAGCAAGATAAAACAGCTCATTTTCTCATTTGCTTGACCACATTTGCTTCTCAGAATGAATTGCAGCATTTGCTAACATTATATGGCACTAGGGATGCTGCAGGTGGCTTGCAAACATCCAGGGACTTAGGCTGCAGGATGGGAGCTGAAGCAGTAACACCACTCACCTTAAATGCCTCTCTTTTGACATTCCTGCTGAATCAATTCAGCATTATGTGCCGTGTGAGAACGCAGAAAACGACTCTTGTGGTATGCTAGCTGCTTGCTGATGTAATGGAGGGCAACGTTTACCTCAACAGACTGAGAGATTGAGGGTTTGGACAAATTGTAAAAGTTTAATTCACCAGATCATGAGGGACACTCACTCACAATACCATTTGCCCCCTTGATGTCCTGGGCCACTGTGCATGTGCCCCATGCTGTGCTGAGTTATACAGTCAGAGTCGGGCCTTCTTATCTGTATTAAAGAACTGTAATAATTGCTAAAAAGGGTTAAGACCTTTATTTCATCTTTTTCAGGTAACAAGTCTAAAGTCTTATTTGAACATGGAGTGCTTACAATTCAGAGTTCACAGAAGGACTGTATTTCTCTAAAGACAAAACCAAATCTATCAAGTTTCTATTGAGATATGGTATCAGCTTCACTTGACATAAAAAGTCGTATTGATATAATATTAGATAGTAATCAAGATATGCAATGTCATACAACTAAGACAAAGACTTGGGCATGATTAACATCTTGATTTCTTAAAATGTTATAAAGCATTTTTTTCTACAACTTCACACAAACAACACTACTAAATTTAGTGCCAAGATCCATCAAAGCCATTTGCCAATAGCACATTGTACCTTTATTAATTTAACATCAGAGTGTACGTGTCACAGATGAATCCTGGGTAAACTTTTCATGTTCTTTACCGACAAATTCTGCAGTTTATTTTTGCCTTTATAGAATTGAACTTTAAGGCTGGAAGCATAGGTTTCTACAGCTCTTAACATGTCAGCGATGAGTCGGTGGCTGACAGCAAAAAGTGCTAACAACATCGAAAGTACTGACAGAGGAACCGGTGGGCGGGTGGGTGCTACACTTTCGCAATGACGCTGTTGGTCAGGACAGCGCTACCAAGTGTAACCGCCATACGACATGCGTACTATGTCATCGCATTCCTGGAGCATTTTCTCTGAGCGTCTAATGAGGCGGATAGATTTACATGTGTTTCATGAAGGGTGCCTTGTGCGTTGGCATCAGACGCCGATGGCCGTGACAAATTGACAAACGGCAGGAGATAAGCTAAAACCAACAGCAGTTCTCTTGTAATAGAAGAACAATAACATGTGAGAGGGTTTAGGGGATGACAGATTGTCTGCAGATAACGCTGTTAGATGCTAGATAGCAGGATGCCTCTGACTAAATGCTCTGCCTTAAGCAAAGAAGACATTGAATATTTCTCTTGTAGCACTAGACTCGTCATGGAGACAGCTGCTCCATCCTCCTCTCTTCCCTCCACGGACTTTGGATCATCTGATTAGTGTTGTACATACTAACATATCTTGTTATCGACACTATTGACTTCGCCACCTCTGCTCATCTGCTGATCAAGTCACCTGCCATTGACAAACTGTCTATGTTATGCAACCTACAATCTTCTCTGCCTCCTCGTACATGGTCTGATGATCTACACTGTTTTAGATCTGTAACAGACACCTGTTCTTCCTCCTGAGTCTGCTTTTGGCTTCCAAACCACTTATACACTGTGGTGTTGGCACTTGTATCGGTACATCTGTGAGCGCGTGTGTGCTGACTCTGCATGCGGAAATACAATTTGCTCAACCTTACTCTCCTTCACAGTTTGTTTGTGCAAGCGTAGTGTGTACGTGTGCATGTTTGCATGCCCTTAAGAGGAAAGAAGCGTTTGGGAAGCAAGGTGTTTGTGTTAGAAAACAGGGAGATCAATAACATCCTGAAAAGAAAGCAACCTCAGGGATACAATCGCACAACTTGAAGGGAGAGGAGAGAAGGAAAGGGGAAACTGTTGCTTATGTTTATCAAAACAATGGGTCAGCGGGGGATATCAATCTATTTTTCTCCACATAGTGTGAAAAAGATACAGAACAAAGCTCAAAGTAAAGAGAGATTAAAAACATTTGAATCCAGAGAGACCTGTCCATTTGGCTGAAATAAACTATACTTTTTGTTTTGTTTGGCTATTGCACAATTGAGAGAAGGCATTGCCGACTGATCAAAGGACACAATCATGCACCAACTGAGCATGGACAAAATTATCTTTGGATATGTTTTACTATTACTCATTCTATATACCACGACCTGAATAACAAGACAGTGGACATTTTAGAAAATGAATAATTTATGTTTCACGTCAGGATTATCTGTATTTCTAATATTTGAAATGTATAGTTATAATAATAATAATCCATATAGCGCTTTTTAAGATACTCAAAGACACTTTACATGTTACACCGTAGACACAGCTACGGGGAGCAACGCAGGGTTAAGTGTCTTGCTCAAGGACACATCGACTAGGGCGGGGATTGAACTGCCAACCCCCTGATTGAAAGAGAGACATGCTAACCACTGACCCACAGTCGCCCCACCATTATGACCATTTTAAAGATTTTTCATCCTCAAAATAACAAGTGAAATAGACACTCAATAACCAGCATATCCAATGACTTCAGAGGTCAGAGTTCACAGGTTAGTGGCCTTAACCATCTCCTCGTCTGGCTGCGTCCTCTCCCAGCCTTGTCGAATGCGGGTGAGGGTTCGATCCACGCAGGGGAGGAGGACCAGGGCCTTCAGCACCAGCACCACAGAAGGAACAATCAGACAGAGCATGTAGCCAGGAGGAGTGTACCATTTGTAGGTAGAGGGCCGGAGAAATTTGTTCCAGCCATAAATGTAGCCATGTGACGTACATATGCACAGGGTCAGGTGGCCCAGCTTAGACTGGGGGAAAGAAACACATGAAATTGAAATGTTAAAAGAGTAGTGAGATATTTTAGGAAATACCCTTATTCTGCTCTCATGTCGGTAAATATATAGTTGTGGCCAGCTGTGGTTGGCTTAGGTTAGCACAAAGGAAACAGATGCCTGTGTCTTTCCAAAGCTAACAAAATCAACTTACCAGCACCTCTAAAGCTCACTAAATCATGTGTTTTATCTCAGAAGGTTACCACGCTGGGATAAAAAATATTCCAGCACATAACCCCATACTTTGGTTTTCATACAGTGAGATACAACGTGAGCTTTAGAGAAGCCTGTGGGAGGACTTTGTGACCGCTGCACATATCGAAGCATTTTCTACGCTTTCCAGTCGTTATGCTAAGCTAAGCTAACCGTCTGCTAGTGTTATTCATATTTAGCGGACACACATCTAATTCTTGGCAATATATAATCATTTGATATACTTTCCTGTTCAAAATGTATTTGTTTTGGTTACGTTGAAACCACTGTACAGCTGATTTTTATAAAAAAGAAACCTGTTACAGACTGTGGTATGTTTTTGAAAAATATTAATTCAATTTGAATCCAGAGTAATTGGTTTCTTAGCACTACGATGTTCTCATCTACAGTGATTTAAAGTAATCAGCACAATAAGGAAACTTTCATATTGATGAAGTGCAGTAATAAATGTTGCCCCTATTATAAATTAATCATGAATCTTCTTCGACCCATCTACAACAGCAAATCCTTCTGCTGTGAGCATTAACATTCAATAATTGACATTCATCGGTTGACAACCCTGGAAAGAAAAACTATTTATGTAAATTGATACCAGTTATTATATGTTTTTCACAATTCCTCTTACCCGATCATAAAAATGATCTTGAACTAGACCTCTATCTCTGAGTCACATTCCCTATCTGAGGTCTACCTATGGACCTGACCTTTACACAAATGGACATGTGACATGTATTATCAATCTCTTCCCTGAGGATTATTCCAGGTATCATAATTCTATTTAATGAATAACTTAACATTTAAGATCCTGGTCTAAAGTCAGCCAGGCTTTCGTTCTGTGTGTCTGTGTTAGGCAGTTAGTTAACTAGCCTCCCGGGATATGACTGCCAGTGACATATTGTTTTTACAACACTTCAATAACTCTGGAAACTCAAAATATAGATTATTACAGCCCTAAAAGAAGTGTTTTGTTACTGATAGTAAGCACCTGACTGACCTAATGTGTAAGGCTTCAAAGTAAACGCAAGCGCACCTTCCCGCACTCACACACTAACACATGAACCTAAAGTACTGTACATTTCCAACTGCGCTCTGACCTGAATGAAGTTGAACTCTCTCCAGCTGAGAGAGCCTCCCACTGACGGCAGGGATGTTAGTCCTAGCAGGACATAAAGAAAAAAGCCCAGGATCCCCAGCATATAGAATGAGTCTTGGGCCCATGCCTCCGTGTTATCAAAGTAAAACGGGGTGGTTTTATTGTTCTTCATCTAAGGGAGACAAAGAGACAGTACTGTAAGTATGGTTAGATTTATGTTATACTTCTCTATGTTCAGGATCGTTGAAATACTAAAAGGTTTGACACAGCCGGCCGTACCTCATCCACCACAAGCGAGATGAGTTTGTGTCTGACGGCATAGCGAGTAGGAATGACGAATGTATAGATGGCATGGAGAAAAGCGAAGCCTAGTGCAATCAGACCCATCTGCTTCCTACACAGCATCCAGCGGTCCAGCCAATCAGGGAAGCGTCTGGAACATGCAAAAATGAGCTAAGCCTTCAAAAATGAAATTGCACAGGCAGTGGAGATTTTGGTGATGGTTTGATGTCTGACCTGTACTTGGTTCCTCTGTAGAGCTGAAGGAAGGCAGCTATGACACCAGGCAGGTAACACAGAGACAACATGATGAGAGACACAATGGGAAACACCTGAAAGATGGGGGATGAACCGAACACATCCTTTAAAGGGGAACACAAAATACCATTTACAGAACATTTAACCAGACAGATCTTTACCTTATTGCCCAGGGCCATCGTAATTCTGAAGGAGATGTCTTTCCCCTGTTCAACATACGCGTAGATGATATCTCGAATCAGCAGATAGAAGAAGAAGAAGGCGGTGAGGCCGACGGCCACGCGTAGCGGCAGCCTCCACTCTGGGAAAAGCTGCAGGGGGAAGTCCTCCAGCTCTCTGGCTGCTGACAAAGACCCTTTATCCAGAACAGTGAGGCCCAGCTTGGTGGACATCTCTGCTACTGCCTGCTTTGCTTCTGCACTGTTCCCACACAGGAACACCTGGAGCATGGAGGTGTGTGTTATTCTCAAAATGTTTTGCGGCCATTTAAAGAAAAAATAATAATTTTAAACTAATGCCTCCGAATAACAACCACTGCTCAGCTGTTGTTTTTTAGTTGTTAATAATCACTCAAAGATTATTGTGCGATGACTCACCAGTCCTGTTTGGAATAGCACATGACGTGATAACACACCGTGTATCTACAGTGTCTGTCCTACAGAATTACTCTTTCTTTTTTCCTCCACTGGGCTGTTTCAGTAAATTTGAGATGCAGCCTCTGGAAGTGTATGACAATGCAAATACACGTACCAAATATACACTGCTCAATATGTAATGCTATTTCTAGATATCCACCATGTTGAAGGTTATTAACACACTCACCACTGATAAGATGATTAAATTGTTTGTAAAGGGGGGGGGGGGAGGGGGGGGGGGGGGGGAGAGAGAGAGAAAGAGAGCAGTTTGACAGGCATATAGTGGAGTCAGTGGGATTGAGCAGTTCTCCCCCAGGTGTGTGTATAAGTGGACAGGGCAGCCAGCCATGTCTCCCTACATTACTGCACCAGTAACAGCAGGGCATGGCCGACACACTAAATCTTCATCTGAATGTAAATGTGACAGAGGCACAGCCCCGCTGTGGATCTAATCAAATCGCTGGCCAACGAATAGCACACACTTACACAAGCATGTGTGTGGTTATAGACTGTATCTACACATGCACTGATAATGACACACATTCACTCACGGTTAGCTACCTGTTTTCAAAGCAAATAGAGCAGTGTGTGTGTGTGTGTGTGTGTGTGTGTGTGTGTGTGTGTGTGTGTGCGTGCGTTCGTGTGTTTGTGTGTGTGTGTGTGTGTGTGTGTGTGTGTGTGTTGAAGAGGATTCAAGGCAGATTCAGGTTTGGTCTCCAGAGTCTTCAGCATGTTTGTGTTTTCTCTTTGTAGCGGCGAAACGGAAGCTGCAATAAACAATGGTCTTTCAACTCTGTAACATCATTAAGTGTGTTTGTTCGTTTGTGTGTGTGTTCATACAAGCGCTGTCCTCATTTTCTCTTGCATTGTTATGGAAAGACGGCAAAATCAATTATCTGCATCAACAAAAATGAAATCAATTCCGTTCATAAATGTTGCGCGGCTTATGGTGAAATATTCGTCTCCTACGATTAACAAGCCTGAGAGACACGTTACCAATTGTGTTCCAGGAAATGTTGAAAGCAGGTATTGTTGCCAGGTGTGAAGTTAAACATGCATTGCATCATGAAACGATCAAGCTGGTAATGTCTGTTACAGCTGTGTCCTTGTAGCTTTACTCCTGTCACCAAAGCTCCGCAGCGTCCTGACTGCTTTGTCCTGATCCCACTGACGTCTTTAAACAGATTCCTAACTTCCACTCCTCTCTCACCTGCTTTCCTGCCAGAAGTCCATTCTGCAAGGCCCAGGCAGACAGCGTGTTAAGGCCTTTCACCACGGTAGCATCAGGGACCAGTCTGAGGAACACACAGAGGACTTTAGCTGCTATTGTTCTCTACAAATACACATACAGGAAAAGAGGGGCCTGAAAATGGTGAGAATCAATGTTTCCACTTCAAATGAATAGACACGCAGCAGGCTGTGCTGCCAAGGGAACTGCAACCCCCCAACTCCTTTTCATTTCCTTCCATTTCTTTTGGATTCAGTTGAGAAATTTGATGTCTCGCGCTCTAAATGGTTTTTAGGAGCACTTTCCCAAAAAAGACTACTGTTTCAAATTGATTGTTGACATTAAACCGATATTTATTTGCAGAGAATTTTGCTCCATTTATAAAACATTACATTTATGAGGATGGAAAAGCTTTTGCATGCGCAGAGTCTTTATGATTTGTTTCTTCTCATCCTCTTCACAGGAGTCTGTTACCTCTGCAGGTAGGCAGCGTTGGCTTCTGGGTACATGTCTTTCTTCAGGTTGTTACTGATGTCCACCAGAACCTTGTAATCAACCCATCAGCATCAAGAGAGTGCAGGAGACAAAAGAACAATTAAAATAAATCATTTTAATTAACTACTATCTTGTCTCATACATATTCCTATTACAATAAAAGGAGAATGTTGAGCTGTTCAGAAAGTATGATAAAGGAGTGAGAGAAAAAAATGCTGATTCAAAATTTGCTTTAAAAAGACGTTACTGTATTCACATTACTTTTTGTGTAACAGAGTAAAGTGGAGTGCAAACTGTTCCACCGTCAGTAATTAGAAACACAGTCGTTTCTAATATTTTTGTTGTTGTCTTTTTCTCCAGTTCAAATACGCACTAATATTGCACTATGTTTGTTTATCTTATTTTTTATTGGGGTACATTCTATTTAATTTAGTTTCTCCACCAATCATTTCCTGATTTTATTTTGTGCAGTGATTAAATGTTTAAATCTTTATTTTGGCATGGGAAGCTCCGGTGTCTTGAAATAGCCTGTGTGTACAGTATGTGGCTGTGTGTACAGTATGTGGCTGTGTGTACAGTATTACAAGCTGTTGCTTAAGCTACATTCTTTGCCCTCGACCTTTTCATCCTGCCTCCACGATATAAAGGGAATCACAGAGGGAAGCGAACACAGTAGCACAACGGTTTGCAGTTTAAAAGGTGAAAAGCTTGTGCTTCAGAGGATTCAGGTCATAACATTTACGATGATCACAGAGTAACTACCCTCACACTCTAATGTGAGACTGTATGTTTTAACACTGTACACACAATCCACAACAGTTGCTGGAAATATGTAAAGAATAAATCTAGAATGAAATGGGAATTATTAGCTAATACAGTACACAAACTCGGAAAATTACTTGAGAACAAATATATGTTATCTTCTACCTGTGAATCTGAACGCTCATCCTTTACTGAGACCCTCCAAGGGATCACAGGATAATCTTGAGGGGTCTCGAGATGATTTAGAGGCAAATCATAAATCCACTACACATTTTTCTGAACAGTCACTGCTTGTTTCTTGTGAAATACTGAATACTGTGAACTGTTTCTCAGAAAGCGTCATTATAACTTCATGATTACCTTAAATGAACTTCAGTTTTGTAACTACATTACACAAGGGGGCACAAAATCAACATGTTGCCTGTCAATATGTAGATAATCTGATTTGGAGGAATATATTCTAGGTCAGTGAGGAGTAAATTATAGTCCTTGATTCAGCAAAAGGAACTACTTTAATAAACTATTACTTCCTGATTCTTTCCCTAAGGATTGTGTTTACCTTATTGTTGATTGATTGATTTAATCTAACATTACACTTTGATTCACCTTTCCTTTAAGATGAGGTGTCATTGTCTCCAGGAATGCGTAGTGTTCTCTGTGAACACACATAAAGATCAGTCTGGCAGATTGGGCTGCTGCTACGTGGCTCATCACCTGCGCAAAGCAAATAAATCAAGACATTAAGAGACGTGAACATGTTTGAGGTGCACACACACACACACACACACACACACACACTTTTGTTTTGTAGATTTTGACAGACTAAAAGTGCGATGTTAAGCCATGTGTCGTACCTGAGCTCCCAGAGGCAAGGGGCCACAGCTGTGTGGTCTGCGGCTGCCGTACACCACCCTGTAGCCAGACTGGAGCAGACGCTGGCCCAGAGAGCGCCCCAAGTCCCCCGTCCCGAAGATACACAGCATCTCTGGCACAGGGGCAGCTGCTGTGCCCAGAGGATGCAGCAACACGCTCTCTGGCTTCATCATGTCGGACAGTCTAATCACCACTATGTTATGTTCTCATTCTGAGTGTGGATGGCCAATGTTCCCTGCTGAGTAGTTATATTACTGTGGAATCTGACCTGTACACTGCCTCTCCCTCTTTGAGTGTGCATAACAGCGTGGGATTTTTAACCCCTTTCTGCCCACTGTACAAGTGTGTGTGTGTGTGTGTGTGTAGGGTGGGGGGGGGGGGGGGGGATGGGGATGTTCCTAACACCTGAGATCATATGTGGAGGAGTGTGCAAGCATGCATTATATAATGATGTGTCACTGTGAGTCATCAATAAATTTGAGTGTTTTTCTTTAATCTTACTATTTCATGTGCAGTCAATAGATAGATTGATTCAGCAGGACCTTAAACTGTAAATCAACTCGGGTGTATAACCAGGTTGGGGCTTGTAGCGTCAGCTGAAGCGTCAAGGAAGACTCCTCGCATGAAGACTCGGAGGATAAAGACCTAGGAGTCTTTCGTTGGAGTCTTCGGTGGTGGCTGAGTATAAACATTTCCCTGTGATAATGTGTTTTCTCCTCATACCTGTGTGCACATCTGCTCGTAGATACTATAGACCGCGGACTCGGTCACACATGCACCAAAATCCTTCCTCTCTTATTTATCCCACCCGCTCTACACAGACCCAGCGCCTCGTCACTGGGGGCCTCTGGAACTGCCAGTCAGCTAACCGCAAGGCGGACTTCATCTCTGGTTTCGCTATCAAGCAATCGCTGGACTTCCTTGCTCTCACTGAGACCTGGATTACACCAGACAACTCATCAACCCCTGCTGCTCTCTCCTCGGCCTTCTCCTTCAGCCACACACCCAGACCCTCTGGTCGGGGTGGTGGCACAGGTCTACTCATCTCACCCAAATGGAGTTTTGCTCTCTACCCGCTTCCATTTACCCCACTGTCTTTTGAGTTTCATGCAGTGACGGTTACTCATCCGGTTCATCTAACCATTGTCGTTCTCTACCGTCCTCCTGGTTCCTTTGGAGACTTCTTGGAAGAACTAGACGTCCTCCTTTCAAACTTCCCAGAAAATGGACCCCCGCTCATCCTTCTGGGTGACTTTAACATCCAGACTGAGAAATCATGTGACCTGCTACTCTTACTGTCTTCCTTTGCTCTCTCTCTCAGTCCTTCCCCTCCTACTCACAAAGCTGGCAACCACCTTGACTATATTTTCACCAGAAACTGCTCTACAGCAAACCTCACTGTAACTCCACTTTATGTTTCTGACCATTTCTTCATCTCTTACTCTCTCCCACTCTTTGGAACTGACAACCCTCCCACAACGGACTCTGCACCTGTCCGTCGCAACATCCGTACCCTCTCACCCTCCTCTCTGGCCTCCTCTGTTCTGTCAGCCCTCCCCTCAACCGATTCCTTCGCACTTATGCAGCCTAACTTCGCCACTGACACTCTTCTCTCTACGCTGTCGTCCTCTCTTGATTCTCTCTGTCCTCTTACGACTCGAAAGGTCCACAAGTCCTCTCCGGCTCCGTGGCTGTCCGAACCGGTGCGCGCCGAGAGAGCCACAATGCGAGCAGCGGAAAGGAAATGGCGTAAATCCAAACACGCCAGTGACCTGCTTGCCTATCAATCTCTTCTCTCCTCCTTCTCTGCGTCCATCACTGCAGCCAAAAGTTTGTTCTATCAATCCAGAATCGAATCCTCTTCATCTAACCCTAAAAAGCTCTTCTCAATTTTTTCCAACCTCCTTGACCCCCCTGTTCCCCCCCCTCCCTCCACCCTTCTACCAAGCCACTTTGTTGACTACTTTACAAAAAAAATAGACGACATACGCTCTTCATTTACTAATCCATCTTCCTCAACTACACCTCCAGTAACTTCACCTTCTTCCCCCTTGTTTTCCTCTTTTATCCCCCTGTCTCCCAATCAAGTTCTTACCTTAGTAACCTCTGCCCGCCCAACCACCTGCCCCCTTGACCCCATCCCTTCTCACCTTCTCCAGTCCATTGCTCCTGACCTTCTTCCCTTTCTCACCCATCTCATTAACACCTCCCTCTCAACCGGCTGTTTCCCTAACTCTCTGAAGGAGGCAAGAGTCAACCCTCTCCTGAAGAAACCCACTCTCGACCCATCTGAAGTCAACAACTACAGACCTGTCTCTCTCCTTCCCTTCCTCTCCAAAACTCTAGAGCGAGCTATCTTTAACCAAGTCTCCTCCTTTCTTCACTGTAACAACCTTCTAGACCCCCACCAGTCTGGATTCAAGACAGGCCACTCAACAGAGACTGCCCTCCTTGCTGTCTCTGAGCAGCTTCACACTGCTAGAGCAGCCTCTCTCTCCTCTGTCCTCATCCTTCTAGACCTTTCCGCTGCCTTTGACACAGTGAACCACCAGATCCTCTTGTCCTCCCTCCAGGACCTGGGTATCTCAGGCACCGCGCTCTCACTCTTCTCATCCTATCTCACCGACCGCTCTTACCGGGTAACCTGGAGAGGATCTGTGTCTGAGCCTTGTCCTCTGACTACCGGGGTCCCTCAAGGTTCAGTCCTTGGTCCTCTTCTCTTCTCTCTGTACACCAACTCTCTTGGCTCTGTCATTCGCTCGCATGGCTTCACCTACCACAGCTATGCTGACGACACCCAACTGATCCTCTCGTTTCCCCAATCTGAAACATGGGTAGCAGCACGAATCTCTGCCTGTCTGACCGACATCTCTCAGTGGATGTCCGCACACCACCTGAAAATTAACCCGGACAAGACTGAACTTCTCCTCCTTCCAGGAAAAGGCTCTCCCACCCACGACCTATCTATTAACTTCAACGACTCAGTGCTGGTTCCGACTCCGACTGCCAGGAACCTCGGAGTGACGCTCGACAGTCAACTCTCCCTGACTTCCAACATTGCCGCAATAACACGCTCCTGTAGGTACATGCTGTACAACATCAGGAGAATCCGACCCCTTCTCACTCAGAAGGCAGCACAGGTTCTGGTCCAGGCTCTGGTCATCTCACGGCTGGACTATTGCAACTCCCTCTTGGCAGGTCTTCCTGCTAATGCCATTCGACCTCTACAACTCATCCAGAATGCAGCTGCTCGACTGGTCTTCAACCGACCGAAATTTACCCACACTACTCCGCTCCTCCGCGACCTTCACTGGTTACCGGTGGCCGCCCGCATCCGCTTCAAAACACTGGTACTTGCGTACCGTGCTGCGAACAGATCGGGTCCGGTCTACATCCAGGACATGGTCAAACCGTACACCCCAGCCCGTTCACTTCGCTCGGCTTCTGCCAATCTGCTTGTAGCTCCTTCACTTCGAGCTAAATCACGACTGTTTGCTGTGCTGGCTCCTCATTGGTGGAACGAGCTCCCCATTGACATCAGGACAGCAGAAAGTCTCTACATCTTCCGTCGCAAACTAAAAACACATCTTTTTCGACTATACCTTGAATAGGTAGCACTTAAATGCCGTAGTAGCACTTAAATGTCCCTTACCGATAGCACTTTAGTAGCACTTAAATGGCACTTACGGATAGTACTTTGTAGTTTGACTTTATTGAAGAAATTGTACTTGCTTGATTCTTGTTGTTCTGAGTTTGGACTCACGGTTTAATGCACTTATTGTAAGTCGCTTTGGATAAAAGCGTCAGCTAAATGACATGTAATGTAATGTAATGTAACCGATGCAACTATTATCTCAGATTAATTAGTTTTGAACCTTTAATCTCTTCTTTGAAACACAAACCATTTTAGAGGGCATATTTGGTCCAGAAAGAATTTCACTTTTACATTTGATAGAAAATAAAAAATCTTATTTTGCTGCTTTCCAAGGCTGCGTTATTCTATTTCTTTCCACACTAGACTTGGTGCCATGTGGGAGATCCTAGCCCACAGATTCATTATCATTTCAAAACCCACTGTTCCAACCAAACGACTGGGAAGAGAATTTGTGCAAATAGTGTTCATGTCCCCATGGCTGAAACATCTGCAAAGTTGTGACACGAAAAACTCAACAGAGCAGAAATAAAGCTTGGCACACATAAAGTGTTTTGTGTGTGGTTGCTTTACTTGTGTGTGTGTGTGTGTTCGCGTGCACGCTGAAATGGGTCAGGACGGTAAGAGCGGAATAGAGTCTCAGCTGTGATCCGCAGCACCTGGGGAGTTGGCTCTGCAGCAGGGCGACTACCTGGCTGTAGAAATGACAAACAGAATCACGTCAACTTTACTGAATATTTGCACAGAAGTATACGCTCCTCATCATAAAAGCAGCCTCATTGAAATCACAATGTGCATATAGAGAGGTGGCAATATTTATGGAAGACAAGCAGCGCTTTTCCTCAGGAGGTTTTACTGTCAAGTCCATAACTAAAGCATTAATGTCTACCTTAGGGCATATCACAGCAAAATGAGAAATCATTTTATGCCTAACCTTTAAGGCATCCATTCACTTGGAGCGCTGTTAGAATAGACTTGATAGCAGATCCAGTCCGATGACTCATTTACTCGCTCTGCCTCCTGGACATCTCCCCTTTCTTCTCCTCTTCCCTCTCTATCTGTTCACTCTCTCCTAGTGTCTGCCTTTCCTTTTGCTCTCCACACTCTCACTTGGCCACAGTGTTCCCCAACCTCTCTTTTCCAACATGTCTTTAAATGAACAACTATTGAAATCATTGAGTAATTTCAAGTAAACCTGGCAGTTATATGTTCCCGTGTCTGTCTCTTTAACAGGTTAAACTAAAAGAACGCCTCTTTGCTCTCAAGGTTATCAACTCCCTTTTCCTACACACACACAGAAACACACAGGTTGAACATTTAAAAGGACACCTCCCCGGAGGTTGATTTAGTGACACCTGTAGCTGCTGGTAGTAAAGAAAAGGTTGTTTTAATCCCAAAGGGACATAAAATGACAAGTGTCAACCACTGGGGCCATCCCTTATGCATGAGAATGCAATCTGAATGTATGCGAGATTACAAGATCACACAAAAATCCATCTCGGCCTCAAGTAATGAGTTTGTTAATCAGTGTCCTCTGAGGAGCAACTGACAGCTGGTTCAGGTGCGTGCGGGACGACACGCACCGGCAGTTGTTCATTTCATTAGGTCATTCTCGATTTGAAAGGATTTTTTGGCTTTTCTACCAACTCGCTCCGTTATGAGTTATTTTTTTAAAGCGCATTCCCTTTTTGAAACTCCAATAATGGCTTCTCAGATGGTTCTGTGGAACAAACGTTGTGCCCCACCCACCTTGAGCCACAAAAAAAAATATTGGAGATATTGAATATACCCAGTAATATTTGTAAAATAGGATATCTGTGCAAAATATAAGCTTTTCCTGCACTTCCTCTCCGTCTGTCAGCTTTGTGTCTCGGCTGCAGCTGGGGCCGAATCGTTCTGGCCCACAAGAGACGGGTCTAAGAAGCAGTTTAGCCTACTACTGACTAAAGATATAAATGAGTGACATACAATTTAGCCAATCCGCATCCTAAAATAGATTCAGCTTTGGGCCAAAGTCATCTGGCCCAAAAGCTGCGTGTTCTTGATATGACAACAGACAGCGCGAGCACTTCTCTTCCAAGAAGACCCGACCCGGTAAAATCAACGGGGACAGATCCAGCATGGACAGTTATGGGAGTAAGGACATGAAGCACTCGTTGGAAGAATTAATAAAACATGAGAACACCAGGACACACATGGATAACTCCATCAAGCAGCCAGTCAGATAAGGCATAATCCCCACTGGACACTGGTAATAGTGGTGATGAAGGGAGATGCTGCTACCTGATGATGTATGAGGAGCATAACTGTGATGCTGACTGGAGGAAGGGGAGGAGCATCCGATTGCACTGAAATGACAACTGACAGCAACGGAGAGAACATGTTTTAAAGTTTGACAGCAACGATGTGATTGGCTTGCAGAACATGGTTGGTTATTTTAAAGTGAACGCCCACAATCAGCTGATAGAGTATCACAGGGAGAGAGAGAGAGGGAGAGAGACAGAGATTATGAATGAAAAGTATCTAAAGAGAGTCTTGACTGAACTTTTGCTTAAGATTCATTAAAACTTGCTTGGATTCAATTACATGTTAAACCATTTTTTTGGGCCACTTAATGGAAGCAAAAAAATAAGCTTTAAATACTCACTTGTGCACGCGTGCGCACACACACACACACACACACACACACACACACACACACACACCTCTTCAAGTCCTGATTCCTTGAACGTTTCTACAGAAGTCCAGAGAGCATTTGAAGGCATGCAAGTGTTTTGTGCTTATCCGAAAACATCTTGCGACATTTAACAGGGATGCGCTCTGGGACATGTTTACATCAAACACATGCTGAACCTCAATTTTATAAATGTCAGGGTGGAGTACAGATTACAGCTCATGTGAGAAACTGAGCTCAAATTGTGTCAGTGTTGTGTCGGATCAGCCTCCAGTGCATTACTGAAAGAACATGCAATCTTGCAATAGTGAACATTAAACATTCATTATTGTAGTTTAACAGACAAAAAAACTAAAAATGTGCACCTCTCACCGACAACACTGTACTGCATCAAGCAAGAGTGAACTGCTGTGGTGATGATGTTCAATTCCCAAGGGCAATTATTTGGAAGTTTCCAGCTGTCGGAAGGCATGAAGAATGATATGAGGCACAGTTATTAAAGACAGTTTTGAGTTACAGCGCGCATATGTAGGTCCATGATGCTACAATGGACAAGGAAAAGCCTGCAGGATATAGATGAGTTCTGTGGGATTTCTGTTACATGATGGCTACTTCTGTAATGCATTAGGTATGAGGTTCAGATTGAGGTTCTGACTGAGCTTTTGTTTTGAGATTGTTGAAATAGCAGACCGAGAGAAAGGTATCAAGGCACAGAGGGAGATACTGTATATACAATGAGACACAACGACAGAAACAGATAGAGAATAGCAGAGAGAGTGGAACACAGAAAAAGAGACAACGGGAGAGATGCAACTTAGGAAAGATGAAATTGTGCCTCAGTAGAACAAAGACGCTTGTTAGAACCAGAGTATCCCAAAAGTATTCCCAGAAATATTCTATAAATATTGCATTACCAGCTTTCCAGACAGACACAACTGGGATGTTCATTATGAAACACTTAGAATAGGTTTAAGGAGAATCAGAAACAGTTTGGATGAAAGTGGAGCCCATTTCTGCAGATGTTTGCCTTTGATGAAACTTCTGGCTGATGAGATACATTAATACATCATATGCGTATGCGTATGCGTATAAACCATATGTGTGTGTAAGTGTACACTCAATCTCCATCTCCACAGCAGACCTACGTCCTCTATCTCTGCTTTAACAGCATGAGCATTGACTGCACGTTTGAAGTTAGGAATCTTATCTGGCAAGCCGAGCGGCAGAAATCAGAGGTGGGGAGGAGCTGCATGAAACTGCAGATTTAGAGATTTTCCTCTTTCGTCCGACACACATCGCTGCTGAATTATATTGCTTATTTCAGAATTCAGCCTTCAACTCAGGGGATTGGGACGCTTTGAAAATATCTCGACAAAGATCCTCTCCTTGGAAAACAAGCTTTGACAATCTTTTCCCCTCATCTGACTTCTTCCTTCCCTCTTCCAATCCACGTCACTCTCTATGAGATCTAATATGGATGAAACTGAACAGAACCATTTGAGAGTTGAGATGAAAATCTCTGATGTATCTGTGTCATTCTATATAATCATATCTTTGACGAACAGCTGTGGTCTACAAATAGCATGCATCCACACAGCTCCTCCCTCGCGGCTGCAGGGAAATCGGCAGCCCATTATGAGGCTGAAATAGGCCTGAGGAATGTTTCGCCTCATCTCCTCAGCCTCACCTCCAGTCGAGTGAAAGAGCTGACAAGGTAGGAAAAGGCTGAAGTCTAATTCTATAAGGATGAAAACCTCAGACTCATCAGAGATGCAATTTTCCTGCTCTATAATTTTACAGCAGTAAGGATGAAGGAAGAAGAGAGTGGGGCAGGCAGCATGCAATGTGCACGGATTTAATGAGCAGTATGGTGATTAATGGTCATTAGGTACATTGTTGTTTCTTTCTAGGGTACATTTTCACACCAAATCTGTAGTTAACAAGGGGGAAACATTCTCCTAACAAGGGAGGATGCCATTAGTTCTCATTCCTCTTCAAACTGCCTTCTGGGATACAATGCCACAATGAGGCGACTCACAAAGACCCATGATTGGTGAAAAATAATTACAAGCCTGTAGCAGGCCTGTACGATTAATGGCATGGTTACAAAGTTTAACTGAGGCCTTGTCTGTCGTTTCACTCTAGTCTATCTACCTGTCTCTCGCATGTATATCTGTTTATTATGTAGTCGGAGTCTGCCATTCCCATTCTGAATTTAATGATCTTCACACACAGACACACAAATCACATAATCATATGAACTATCAGATAGTTTTGATAGGCATCTTGGTTTAGCCCCTGCAATCAGTGTATTTAAGAATACATGAAGTAATATTGTGAACATCAGTTGTGGGTTGTTTCATGTTTCGTGGTGACCATTTCAGAGCAGACATCTCTCTTTTTACGTCCACAGAACAATGTTTTGTGGGGAATTCTCACAGACCGCAATAAAGTTAGCTTCAAAGATGTTGGCGACCTGCATTTCCTGCTAGTGATGTGGTGCATTTGTTTGCCAATCTATACGTGTGTGTGTGTGTGTGTGTGTGTGTGTGTGTGTGTGTGTGTGTGTGTGTGTGTGTGTGTGACTGTCTCTCTGCCTGTCTGTGTATCCGTCTGTTAGTTTGCCTGTGCATCTGCTCACCTGTCTATTTCTGTGTTGCTAGTTGATGTAGTTATTCAGAGAGAAACATGATTTCCAGGGATTTGCTTTGAATTGAAGTGTATTGTATTTGTTTCTTAAACTTCTCCATTATTGCAACAAAAAAAAGAAGCATATTTCAGAAGCAACCTGCATGTCTTGTGCTTTCTTGGAGAAAATACAACAATACATACAGTGAACGCTGATTAGACACACCAGTTTATTGTGCATTTCGCTGTCTCGTGAGGGGTTTTTTTTAATAGAGAAAGATAATTATTCATTGTCGGCTAATCTGTTAGGTCCGCACTTCTGTTGCCGTTCTATGTGATTCTATTATGTTTTATTATGCTGAACATCCCTGAGCTTTCATTCAACATTGTGTTTCCAAACAGCAGATGGTTTGCTAACAGCGATAAGAAACGGACATTTAGTAGATATTTTAATAAATAAAAATGATTGGCTGTATTATTCCGGCAAAAAAAGAAAACAACTGTGCTTTTTTCACTCTCATTTTCATTCAGTGTGTCTGAGTACATAGAGTAAATCCCATTTTAATGGGAAACATAGATTTAAATAATTGGTATTGAATATGTGCATTAGTATATAATGTTTGCCAAATGTTTTGACTTATTTTTTAATAAATTAAAATTAAATTAACAGAGACTTACAATAGGTCAGCCTGACACTGGATACTTGAGAAACTAAGCAGTGTGTAAAGTGTGTGTGCGTGAACACGTGTAGATCTGCACATCTACGATGTGAGAGAGAGAGAAAATGTAAATAATTAATGACTTGGGAATTAAATATTAGAGGATTTAACCATGAATGATGTTTGTAGATTGTGCCCTCGATGGACTGGCGGCCTGTCCAGGGTATCCCCTGCCTTCGCCCTATGTCAGCTGGGATAGGCTCCAGCGCCCCCGCGACCCTAATGAGGATAAGCGGTATTGAAAATGGATGGATGGATGGATGATGTTTGTAGATGTTTGTGTGTGTTTGTGTGTGCTTCTGTGTGAGTGAGAGAGAGAGTTTGTGTGTCACAAGGCAGCTGGGGGGAAAATGCAGCGCATGCAAACCTGAAATGGTAGGTGTCGGCAAGTACAGGTGAAGATCCCACACTGAATGATGCATCCAGCATCATGAGATAGAGAGAGGAAGACAGAAAGAGAGAGAGAGACTGTACAGGATGGAGGGGCAATATTTGACAGAGATTGGCATGAAACTTTCTGCACACGCCGTAGCTTATTAGTTCCTATTCCCTCCAGTGTGCAAATGTCTCTGCTAAAATATTCCATTTGATAAAATTGACCCTATTTAAAAGGGCACAGATGGGAAAGGAGAGGAGAGGGAGACGTCCAGTTCAAATTTGCATGGGTTGCAGTTTTATGCGTGTATGAATATGTGTGTGTGAGACAGGGGAGTAAGGAGGAGAGACCGTTTGTACAGTATGTGAAGGTTAATTGCTGTGTGACCATGCTGAGAGCACTGAACTCTGTCCTGTCAAGGGTCAGGCATAGCCTTCTCTGGCAGAAGAGAAAATGTTTAATTACTCTGAAGACTCTTGCTGATGACCTTCAGCGAAGCACATTCAAGGCGCCCATAGTGCAGGCACAAACACACAGTGTTGCCAGGAACTTCTCTAGCGATGTTTTTAATCTTGCAACCGGATTGTTTCTCAGCGAACAGTTAAAGCTCCAGCTTCAAAATGTCAAACGATCACATGCGACACGGGGTGTTCTTATACACACCATAGTGATAGCTGTGAACAAGATGACAGAATATGGCCCGACGAGGAGACACACTTTACGTGTGAACGCATACATCCGATCGCTTTTTATAATGTTTCTGCCTGAACATGTGGTTCTCCGTGAGTGTGTTTGTCAATTTGTATATGTGTGTGTGTGTGTGTGTGTGTGTGTGTGTGTGTGTGTGTGTTAGGCAGTAATCCCACTGGTGTTGACCATGTCACGTATCCTGTCAGGTAACTGTGGAGATTCAAAGAAAGAGCCAAAAGAATGTCTTTGTGTCAGCAGAGGAGTGTAATTAGTCTGTGACTTCCTGAGCTATGGATTGACATTTAAGTGTCATTCAGACTCCTTTGTCTTTGTGTGTGTGTGTGAGTGTCACAGCACAAGTGTGTGTGTGTGTGTGTGTGTGTGTTATGCCTGTGCCATATTCAAGACTATGACTTTAACATAAATAAATAACATATTGGTTTTAAACACACACTCCGTACAACAGCCTAAGGATGTGATCCCCCTCCATGTTCTATGTCATGCCTGAAGCTGGCTATAATCTTACATGACAAGTTATGACTGGAACTATGATTTGATATCATATCATCATGGCTGGCAGACCCTGCAGAGACAATACTAAATGGATGAGGAAACACACATAATGCAGTCCATCTCATTGTAATGTACGGTGATGTTTCATATTGAGCATATTGAGAGTTGTATTGTGCCACATCATATTGTATTGTATGCTAATGTTATGTATTGTGTGTGGTAATAACCTGCGCCTTTTAGGGGATCTTTTTTTATTGTGTTGTATTTCATTGTGTATGTCCACAGGCTAATGTATCCGAGTGCAGCTGACATGTCCTGAGGACTGTCTGTAAATATTAATGTTAGAGAGACTTCTTTGTGTGAGCGTGTGTGTGTATGCGTGTGTGTGTGTGTGTGTGTGTGTGTGTGTGTGTGTGTGTGTGTGTGTGTGTCTCTCTTAGCATTAATGCCATGGAGGAATGTGTGAAAGCTGTCAGAGAACATCAGGTTCCTAAAATAGACATTCCCCATGGGAAAGAAAGGGGAAAAGAGAGCGAGAGAGAGATAGAGTAGGTATTCACAGAGACAAAAAGCCCAGATTCTAGGACAGTGACAATGATTAATTATAGATCAGAGATTACAGTAAACAGACAAGCACATATGCGCACACAAGCAGGCACATGTAAACAGATATTCTCACACATTAACAAACACGATGCCTTGCAGAGTTTATGAAACTTTTTTGTTATTGCACCCTAGAGGAAGGTCAAATGCCAGAGACAGACGCTTCCTTTCACCATCCAAATAAGAAAGTCTGAAAATGAGACTTTACAAAGTAGTCAAAACACTTCAATAAAGAGTGAGGGAATATAACTTCAGGAAGTGCAGAGTTAGTCTCACTATTTACCCAAAGTAACGTCATTGAAATAATGTGCAGAGGAAAACACTCAAGAGGTCTTAGACATTACCTCTCCTTAAATAATATAAGACAGTTTTCAGGGTATTGAAGATATTCTACGATTTTTTTAAATAATCAAGACCGCTATATCGTATTGAACAGTGACATCTGGTAGTGAGATGTTTGTTAAGATGAAGATTAAAAGATTGAGTAAGAATGATCTGATATTTAGAAATATCCGTTGTGTTGAAAATGCAAAAAAAGAAAAGTTAAAAAAAAAAGAAGAAAAGTTTGAATATTGGACATGAAAGGGTCGGGGAGATTTCCCGCTGGTTTGTTATCCATTAACTTTAACGACATTAATAGTAAATCATGAAGAAAGTTGAAATGACTAAATTTAATTGACTCTTGAGTACACTATATATTTAACATGCGATTGGGTGGATTTCCTTGAAAAAACAATACAATGTTATTGCAAGCAATTCATTGTATCTGATCATTTTCAAATGTGTGATGTATCTTTTTTCGACCATTCAAAGCAGATAATGGTTTCCATGTTATGGCAATCAAGTGTCTGCATTATATTCCCATCTCTCAGGCTCTTAAAATGCAGAGATAATCCATTTACTAAATGAGCTAAAGGTGGCTTAGTGTGAATAGTAAACGTTGCATATAGGCCCAACAGCACCACTCACAGACCTTCATAGACGTTCCATTGTCATTGTGTGGTAATGAGTTGCAGATTTACAATTGAGTCTGCACATGAACTGCATAACAATGACACAGCAATTTTGATAGAGAAAATATTTCAAACTTGATGACTTGGGCGAGATCAACATTAGCAAGTTTCATGTTCCTGCTATAGTTTTTTGGGTCATAGAAAAATGAAAATGCTTTCCCAAAGGACACGTGATTTGTAATGGGGGAAAAAACTGACATGGTCCTCTACGATGATCTGCTTCGACAGACTGGATCAAGGCAGGTCTTCTTTTACAGAGGCCGATGAATAAGGTGCAGCGTCTTACGGGTCAAGGTAAATATCAAACCATGGCGAGTGATTCATGGTTTGGTGACACATTTCGTAATGCTTTCCTTCAACGTACCCTTGCAAGAGAGATTCAGTTGACTAGCTTGTACCGCTGATGGATTCTTTTTGTTCTACTCCCTGTAGAGGAAGACGAAGGTTCAGGTCAACTCAGTATCTCTTTCTAGAATGAATTCCAGTGCCCTACAGTGAGTGCTTTGTATGCAAAACAAGGATTGTGACGGTAGAGTGGGAGATGGAGGAGAGACAAGTGTTTAAGAGACTCTTTTAAGATGACAGAGAGATGAATCCTCTATTGTAATATTAGACAGAGATGGGGGGGGGGACTCAATCATCTAATCATCATACACTTCTGGCAGGCAGTCGATGAGGGAATGTGATCTCTTCTTTTCCATACCAACCCTCTGCTTTCCACACAGGAGTGGTGGATAATTAAAAGATGGACTGATAGTGCGGGAGAGCAAGAGGGCCATTGTGACCTCATCTCTGTTCTCCACGCTCTGACATAATTAAAATAGAGACTTTATGAAAAATCATTCACAGGATTCATCCAACTGCAGAGTCTTTCCCGCTCTTTTCAACCACACTCACTCCATCAATTCAACAAAAAAAAAAAACATTTTCAGCCCTAATTAATCTGCTTAACAACACAGAGAAGAGGACTCCCTTAAAGACACAGGGATGTTTTATGGGAGCAATCATGGGAGCCGTTTAATTGCCTGAGGCTGAGAATAGAGAGGTTCACTGTAATGCCGTGGTCTCAATATAACCAAAGCAAATTCCTCGGGGGAGTAGTTACAGCAGTTATTTATTGTACAGCTGTAATTATGGCTCCCATCATTTGTATTTAGTTTACTTTAAAGTAAATAAAGTGCATGTTTGCATGTTACCCTTTTTCAGGTGAGGTTTTTCTGATGTTTGTCTCCTTTGTGTTTGTGCCATTGCCAAAGCAGTGAGGAATAGAGAAAGACGTTTAGACCTGCTGTGTGTATTTATCGTACTGTACAGTTTGACAATGCTTCAACTGGACTAATCAAGAGACAAATTCAGCAGGATATCTATATCCAAATTCATAATTTACGATTGCAAATTATTTATTAGTCACTGGATTTTATTTTCATGAGACAAGAAATACAAGTCAACTTAAAGTTAACAAGGATCAAACTGAGAAGTAAGGCTGATTCTTGACTGGCTGCCACATTACACTCAGTCTCTCTCAGTATCTCACCAGAAAACAACAGCATTGTCTGTTTGTTCAAATGACTTATGAATAATGGCCTTTGTCTCTGAGAAGTAATGGCTGAAATAGTGTGATGTAGCTGTAATGCTGTAAAACCTCAGAATAACAGTCAGGGAGGATGATTATTAAAATAATTAAACTGTGACATCAGGGGCTGTGGTACATGTTATATCATCTGTCAACTATCCATGTTGGTTACTTTTAACCATGATTATCATCTTTACCTGAACCAAATACGAAGTTGGTATATGGTGATGTACAGCATGGGGTATGATACTCCAGAACAGATCTGCTAAATTAAGCGATATAGACCACACTCTTGCATGCCTAAGCCCGTCATTTATTCCTCACACATCTGCCAATCACTTCTCACGCATGCTCACTCATCATTTACTTGCTGTCATTTCTCGGGGCTGTCAATCATGACATCAACTGTTTAAATCAGCTGGTCTCCTCCATTCAATAAGCACAACGATCATCTTGCTGCCGTCTCTTTTTAAATATGACTGTCTACCTTCAGTTCATTCATGTTGCCGTTACGCACCCCTCCACCTCCCCATCTCCGTCCCAGTCTTCGCCGATCCATCAGCTTCATCAACCCATCATTCTATCAGCCTCATCAGTACCACCACCATCATCACCACCATCGTCATCATCATCACCACCAGGTCTGGACTCCACGGGGAGGATTTATCTTATTGCTGGTCAGGGCAGTCGGTCCTCAATTACAAATCTTTCTGTTGAGAACCAAGCGCCAAAGACTCTGTCAAGACTTCATCATCACATATCCTCTGTTAATAATACACAATGCATTTCCCTTTATGTGACTGGTCTCTCCTGATTGAAATGGACACTGAGATTTGATGAGTATTTCTATGTAAATATAGATGATAAATCCTTGTGCTCTGGGAATAAAAGGAAGATTTTTAATCTACAATTCTCCATTTCTTGATGAAGCTCATGTGATGTGACTAAAAGCTCCAAACCGGCTACTAAATAGACCTTAGGGTGAGACTTAGCCAAGTGGTTTCAGTTAAGCTGATCAAAACTTAAGCAGGTGCACAGATCAGAAAACATTCATAGGCCTCATGTTGGTAATGTTATTGGTTGTTTTGAACAGCACAAACAACCTATTTAGTTGTTTATCTGTGAGGATTTCCAGTATTTTGTCCTGTGAAAGCATTTCATTGATTTATATGTTGGGGGAAATAAGTGCAGCGACTCCGCCATGAGAACAGATTGAGTTCTCCATTGCCCCATTGACCAACCCTGGTCACCTTGCCCACCTCTCTCCAACCTCAGCGATTGACAGATCAATTCTGTCTGAAACTCAGCTCTTCTCATGTCTTTTTGAGTACCTTCATAGTTCCTCTTCCTCTTCCTGTCATCCTCCTCCCACTCCCAGTTCAATCGTTGTGATCCCCCTCTGCCTCTCTGCCGATGATTCGCTCACTCCTCTTATTTTTCACTCTCTATCATCATACAGCCTCTGCTACCCTTGGTATATATATATGTGTGTGTGTGTGTGTGTGTGTGTGTGTGTGTGTGTGTGTGTGTGTGTGTGTGTGTGTGTGAGAGAGAGAGAGAGAGAGAGAGAAATAGAGAGAGATTTTCTAAATCCCAGGTAAGAGCAGAGCTTTTCTGCGGGAGAATTTCATTTCAACACCTCTCATTTTACACAGAGAGCAGGAGGAGAGGAGTATCCCAGTTATGAATCCAATAACTATTGTGTGTGTGTGTGTGTGTGTGTGTGGGCTAGACTGGCGGCTTGTTTATAGGATTGGAGGTTACTCTCATAAACTCGAATTGAAGGTCAAAGAGAGAAAGAAAGACAGAGTCAAGTATAAAGAGTAAAAGAGTCCATGGGGGATGTGTGTATGGCTTTTGCATGAACGTGTGTGTGTGTGTGTGTGTGTGTGTGTGTGTGTGTGTGTGTGTGTGTGTGTGTGTGTGTGTGTGTGTTTGTGTGGATGAGAAGGTCAAAGAGAGTGCACAGATTGGGGGCAAAGTCAAGGTGGTATCATGACACAAGCACATACTCACTGTCTATATGTAAATAGGCTTGTATGACATACAGGCAAGCATGCTCTTACATACATGTATACACACACAGACACACACACACACACACACACACACACGCACACACACATATGCATGCTGCAGCTGTGTGGGAAAGACTGATTGAGTTAGAGAGCTGAGGTCAGCTCTAAATCATTACAGGTCACCATGGCAGGCCTGGCTACCATATTAAATTAAAGTCTAGCTGATATACCCAGCCAAACACATTAAAACACACACACACACACACACACACACACACACACACACACACACACATGCACACACGCACGCACACACACTTGTGCATATTTTTGTGTTGGAATAAACACAAAACTGGATACCCTAGCACATTACTCACAGCGGGCCTGGGTGTAATGTACTGTGATGTAGCTGTAGTTTCTTTTACAGAAAGAGTAGCTGTTTCCTGACCCCTGAACAGTAATCGGCCACACAACACATCAAAGTCCCAGTGGAGCAGACTGTTAGGAAACCAGCCTATAAGGACATGGTCGTGGATACACGCCTGTGTTTAATTCTCTGGGAAATGCTTTTGTTGAGACCAAAAGGTGTTAGTGTGTTTGTGTGTGTGCAGTTGGATGGAAGAGAGGATACAATGAAAAGAGCAGCTGCTGCTGTTTATCTGCATGACATCTTTGCTTTCAAGAACAAAAGAACACTGTAAAGCTCCCTTGGTGGGATATATGTTACTGCTCGCAATATCCTGCTCGCAGAGTGAAAGATGGAAGATCTCCCTGTCTACCCCTCTATCTCTTTCTGCACCAGCAGCATGTCTATCGCTCTCTGATAGGTGATGTATGTCTGACCTTCAGTGGGGAATTTGCCATTTGCTGCCAAGTGGATCTTTAACTGCATCCATGATTCACATGACCTCACTTCCTCTGACCCTGCTAGGCACTGTTCGACGTGGCGGGCAGCCAAGAGCAGAGAGGGGCACAGAGCCAGACCAGATAAGGGCTTCTCCAAATCAGCTTGGACCACTCTCCTCTCCTCTGCTCTGCTTCACGCTCACTGGTGTAGGTCTTGTGCTTTCTCTAAAACCGTATTTAATCTTAACTGTCATTGCTTTGAAGTACAATAACTGTAGATGAGAGGACTCTTGAGTCTGCTCCCGTGTGTTTGACTAAAATTGGCTCAGCACTGTGTGTTTCCCATTGTCCTCTGGGACAAACCAGACCCCATAAACAGACCGTATCTATTATTTACAAAGCAGCACTGATATTTCAATAAATAAACTAGCTGCCATTCCAAACAACTTTCTACTGTCACAAACAAAAGGAAATACATTCATATGCTTTCCGGGACTCAGTCACAGCGGTATCTTTTGATCCAGTCAATAGCATTTTTAATCTGGCATCACAATGCTAAACAAGTATGGGGTCGAAACTGGCATAAGTTCATTGTACACATACTTACACAAACAAACAAAAGGAGATACATGCACAAAATACACCATGCACACATGTAGAAGCACATACTCCAGACTGATGTCATTCTGAACAAGGGGTTGTGTATTTCTGTATTAGTGCTAGCTCTTAGGGACATTACTTTCATCTGCAGCAGAATATATGCTGATTAGCTTCCAGGGAGCATGCCAAGGGAGGGGAGAGGGCTGCAGAGGGGAGAGGGGGCAAAAGAGGGTGGAGGAGGGGGAGAGGATTTTGAGATATGTGAAATTAATTGCTAGAAGTGCATTTAAACTACATCTTGAATCTCAACCCTGCCTTAATGTAGCAGAGGGAGTTTGGGCAAATACATGCAAATACCAACACAAAACTAAAAGAGAAATATATACACGCTTTAGTAAATACACACTTTCTCCGCATAGGTATAAGGGAGAGTTGCAGTGTAAGCGCAGCAGCACACCTTAATGATCCCTATCTTTTTTGGTGCAACTGCCTCCGACACTATTTCACTTTAACTGCAGGGCCACCAGGGTTCAGGTCAGGACAGAGCATAACTCATGCACTGTCCATATATCAAACACATATCAGAACCCTTTACCAGAGAGTGACTAATTGACCGCCACCCAGGAGATCAAGTACAAATCCGAAGCCAGGTTGTCAGCTCTGACAGGCTCAAGTCTGGCCCTCATCCCATATTTCACCCTCCCCTCCTCTCTGTTGTGTGCTGAACAGAGTCATATTCAGAGGAAAGGCCACTCCACTCCTATTCATCTGTCTAAATGCACCCTTTTGACCAGCCTCTTACTCCCCATGCCCTCTTTCTATGCAGTAAGCCTGCACCTATACTGCTCAACCATGGAACCATAACTAAATATTAATTATCCTTTCTCTTACTCTGTCATTCTGATAGCCCTTGCACATTCTCTCACTTGCTCTCTTTATTTCCCCTCAATCCCCCTTCTCGCTCTCTTCTCTCTTTCTTGCTCACCACCTTACACAAACACAAGTCTAATAAATTGTGGCACTGGTAATTACATAGAACCCACCGGTAAATTTCACTTCCATTTACATTTAGATTACGGAATATTTCATTCCTATCAATCTGTAGTGCAAGACCAATGTGTGCATGGCTTCGCCCATATGCAGGCATTTTTATATTCTCACTGGTGGATGTGCGGACACACACGAGATGAACACACATGCGCTCGCACTGGGATATACATGTACACAAACTGCACACACACACACATGCAGGTGAGAAGACATACACGCACACACACATGCTGAGCAATAAATCGCAGTCTCACCATGTACATATGGACAAATGCACATATTACTGTAATAAATCCTAATTTTCCTGCACACATATGTGTAAACATATGTGCTCACACACCCGCTCACAGCTGTTGGTATCTTAAAGTCAAATGATATCTCTCTTATATTTTGTTCACAAATTAAATGCTGTTGATCCGGCAATATTTATTTGATAAAAGAAATCACTTTCACACAGGCTCTCTGTGGAGCTTTCTGGAAATGATTAAGTAAAAATATTTATCTGCCTCCATATGAAATATAAATTATTTGCTATTTTCATAGTGATGCTATGTTGAATTCTTTGAGGAAACTGCTCAATATTGCTGTCCCACACATAAACATGCAGTACACACACACACACACACACACACAATTATTTCCACACAAACTTGCCTACTTCTGGATCATAACACATTCAAATGCAATCTCATCCACTGCGCATAAAAGACAGCAATATGTGCCAAAACCCTAACTGTAATATTTCAACGGTTTATAAGAAGGGAGGGGGGGGAGGGGGGGGGGGGGGGGGGGGGGTGGGGGTGTAGAGCCAGAGGCGGCAACTGGGGAAAACAGATACCACCGAGATTTTGCCTTCTTTCTTTTTCTATCTGTCTCTCGCCCTGACTCTACCACCCACCCACCCCCATCCTCTCAGTATTACTGCATCATTTCCAACAGTAATAAGTGCACCACGAGCAGGGAGATAGCAAGGGAGAGGGGAGGATTTTCAGGGAATAAGAGTGTTTAAAATATACACAATGGTGTTTTCTCTTGTGAATGATCAGTACAAATCCCCCCTCCCCTCTCCAAACACCCAGTACAACCTGAAGGTATATCACACACCTGTACCATCCTGTGTGCGTTCACTGACATTATTAAAACATTATTGACAAAAGCTACTTTTTTCAATCACTGTGTTATTCAGGATTCGGTCCTTACTGGCTCTGCTTTGCTCTTAATGCATTTCAAGACACAGAAAATACATTACAGCAGTGCTTTTAAGTATGAGACATTAACTAAGTTCTTGCTAGAAAATAGCATGGAGGTAATTTTCGCGTGTGTGGGAAATGTATTCCCAGGTGGTAAAGTGGCTGAGATAAAGCATGAAGACAATGTTTCCATCACTGTCATACTTGGTAATTGGTGTTCATTTATTGTATGTGGGTGTCTGGATGCAGACATGGGTATAGTGATGTTTTCTCCACCCAGATGATTTTATTGTTATTAGATGGTTCTCCTGATATGATCTGCCGCGGTTCAGGCCGGTGGCTGCAGGAGGAAATTGGAGAGCGACGTGGTTGATGTTAGAGTTTAGACTACTGAGCAGTGGCAAACCAACAACATCAGCTTCAGCAACACGTGGTTACATGTAACCCTCAGGGTCACAATGAACTAGCAGAAGATCCTATATGGCTTAGCAGATAGCAACACACTGGATAGACTAGGAGCAGAGGAAAACTGCTGGACTTATGTAAGAGCATGCAGTCCCACAAATTCATGCAAAAGCACATGATCAGCACTACAGGGCAGTAGCCAGCATATTAGAAATACTGAAATCAGGAATCCTACCTCCTGCCCTCATAGGAAATTCTGACCTGACACCAAAGGTTTATATATTTGTCTGTGAACCTTTCAGTTATATTGTTTGTAACTGTTATTTACCAACACAAATATCTCTGTTCTGTGAAAACCATGAATGGACATATTTTCATGAACTATGACGATCCATTTTCCAGATAAATTCAATGTTTTTAATGACCTTTAATCCTTCTAGAAATGTCTGAAAAATGAAAAACAACCACATTTGTAGATGGATAGTTCTACAAACAGCAATTTGTGAAAGGTAGATAGAAATCCAGGAGAGGGAATTGTATCTTTCTATTTAGTTATTGGCCTAAAATATTCCACAGTTGAAAAGAATGGTGGCTAAAAATAAGTCAGCCAGAAAAATGTCCAACTATGCAGAATGTAAACTCACCCCAGGTCCCTAAAACCTACAAGATTACCAGAAAAAATGCAAAGAACAAGACCACTGTTTCCTCAATAGTAGCTATGATTCTTTACATGACAAGAACAAATATACAAAATAATATCACATGTCTATATATGTAGGTGTTCCCTTTGAAATCCAACCACAAGGAGAGACACTACTGACTTGTGAGGTGTGCAAGACGCCTCAACCTTAATATCTAAAAGATTATACTGTCACGCCGGAGCACTAATGAAAGAACCCAAATGCACGACCCGAGGCAGAGAGTAAAGTTCACAAGGATTCCTTTATTGATAAAGGTAATATTGCAACAGGATAGAGTCTCTGGAGAAGGACCGCCGAAGGTTCTCCCGATGTAAATGGGGAGGGACTGAGGCCGGTCGGCAAGGCTCTGACCCGCTGTGGTGAGAGCAGCTGTCTCACTCAGGGGAGAGTAGAATCGTCAACGTAAACAGTCCAGGGTCATTCACAGGAAGGCAGTCAAACTCGGCAGAGGTACAGGCAGGGATCGGGCTTACTCGGAAACGAAGGGACGTCGGAATCAGAACAGGATATCAGGCAGGAAAAACGCTGGTAAGTTGACTCACAGGTGAAGAAAAACGAATTTGTATTTGTTATAAACGTTGAGCTATGTATTAGTGCTCCTGTTCTTTATAATGTTGGACTATAGATAGATAGATAGATAGAAAGAATGTTTACAACATGTCTCACAGCATGGCAAACTTCATTAAAGCCGAGAGGACATCCATCACTGAGGAACCTCTGTCCACTGTCTCCTGAGAAACCACAGAGGGTCACCATATAGTGTAAACAAAGAGGTATCTGTAATACAAGCGCCTGTTTGAGCAAGGGGGTATAAACCCATTAGGATGCCCATATCTGAGGAGTATGGTATACAGACACATGCATGCTTCATTCTTTCTGTGTTCACTGGAGCCGCAGATCCCAGAGGAATAAACCTCTCATATGAGGGCATGCATGTAAAAAAAAAATCACTTCATACTCTCTCAGTCATAACAGATCAAAACCAAAATGCAACGTTATTTTGACTAACATTACCTCGAGGCTAGTTCATGAAGCGATGCAGGCAGCTACAAAGCGCCGTGGTGTCGAGAGGGCTGAGAAGGGGCAGCACCTGGCCTCGAGGACTGGACAGGAAATGCTGTAGAATGAGAGAATGAGTAGGTTGCAGAGGAGCAACAGTTTGATGAAGAGTAGGAGGTGGCCGAGAATAATATGTTTGCAAAAGCTACACAAGTACAAGGGTCAGCCATATTTGTATTAGAAGTGTTAAAACATTAAAAGAAACCAACAAGTTGTTCACAGTGTGTGCATTGAATAGCCAATGTGATAAGCGAAAGTTTTGTTGAGGTTTTGTTTTTCTGTGCATCAAAACAACAGCAGCACCTTCTTTTTGTTGTTGTCTATAACTTTGATTTAGTCACTGCATGAAGGCAGATATTTAAAGAGCTTAAAGCAGAATGTATAGCTGTACTAAATCTAACGACTTGGAAGGATACGTAGCTATCAGAATCAGACATTTTTGTTGAAACATAACTCATCTACAGTGACAGGTGTAAAAGGGTTAGTGTGTTAGGGTTTAGACCCTAAATAAAGCTCAAACTTGATATAACAACATGAAAGTTTTGCTATAACCTCAAGGATGTATCTGTTTCTGGGTGCACACGTCACGTCAAAAAAAGGTCAGTCCTAGGCTGTGTCTCGTCCCTCTGTGTCCTTCTACCTCATGTTTACCTCTAAACCCCAGAGCTGCGTTCAGTGTTGACGTGGAGCACAAACGGCACCCTAATCCCGGGCTGAATATGCATGACGCGCCGCGGTGCTGCGTGTCGTTTAATAGTTTCAGCACCGCGTTGGTGGACAGCGCCCTACGCCGCTGACACACTGAGGCTCAGCTGCAGCTTCCGAGCGCCTCTTTGACGGCACCCGGCGCACTTTGACAGGCCGAGCCGGAGAAAGACCCTTTTATCTGTAATCAAATTGGCTCCGAGGTTGCAACCGAGTGAGGTTCCCTTTCCCCTGACGACACCGAGACCTTGTAAAAGCTTGGCGCTTTTACTTTGATGCCCTTAAAAAGGGGGGGGGGGGGAAGAAGGTGCCCAGAAAAAAATGAGAGAGTGAAAGATTGGCACATTGTCGATGGGCTCGCTTACAGATATTCTTAAATCACAATGACACACATCGTGTAAATAAAGTGTATCACCTTCCCTAAAGAGAAGACGTAACTAAAAGAAAAGAGAAATTGGAGAGATGGGGAGGAGGAGGAGGAGGAGGAGGAGGAGGAGGAGGGGGGTAATTCGGAGTTACTCAAGCACAGCGCGGACAGAAGTAATTCCCCCATACCCTGTCCCAGACCCACGCAGCACGGGCTGCATACAGGCTATATAGCAGATAGAGAGAGGGGGGGAGAGAGGGGGAGGGATATATATATATATATAGAGAGAGAGAGAGAGAGAGAGAGAGAGAGAGAGAGAGAGAGAGAGAGAGAGGTTCTTCCTTGAGAGGGAATCTGAACCACTTCAGCCTGCGCTGCTCTGGATGAATGTAGCCTCTCTCACACCTCGGACTGTCGACATTCCATTCACAGGACAGGTGATGTTAACCAATAGTGAGCAGAGGAAAAGAGAAAGGGTCCGATGGTTTCCCTTTATTTCTTCTTCGGCGTGCATGAGGAGGAGGCGCACCTGCGAGAGTGCCTGTTCCCCCTTTCTTTACTGAGAACTCCATTTGGGCTGCTGCTGCTTGGCTGAGGCTGCACACACCACACACTATACAGAGTGGTAAGAAGACAGCGAGAGAGAGAGAGATAGGGAGGGGGGGGGGGGGGGGGGGGGGGGGGACACAGAGATTGGTTGGATTCGTCTCCTCCTTTGGCAATCCACAGGCGCTCATTCATCTTGTTAAGCCCGACCGACGACAGCATGCCTACCGCAGACTCAAGCAGCGGAGCTCGGTCAGTGACTTCCAGTCTCTCACTCTTTCTGTCTCTCTCTTTTTTTTGTCTATTTATGTTAGTAGTTGTCACATACATCGCATAATCAGGTCTTCACCTTCTCATATTGTCTCCCTTTTTGAATGCAGCCACAGACTTTCCAACACGGGACCGGAGTGAGACGTCCTCCGTCAAACCGGCCCGGTTGTGCCCTCACCTACACAGCATTCACACGGGACCCGACTTTGGCGACCTTTGGGACACTGCTGAGGACCCGAGGCAGGGAAGTGAGGCACGCGCCGAATATGGGCTCAAAGCCCCGGGAGGCCCCCGGGATGGCGTGCAGCGCGTGTTACTACCTGGTTATCAGCTCCACGCACCTGAGTAATGGCCACTTTCGGCGCGTCAAGGGGGTCTTCAGAGGACCACTGTGTCCAACCGCAACCAGTGATTCACCGGTAGGATAACAAGCTGAAAACCCTAAGTGTGTGTGTGCGTGTGTGTGTGTGTGCGCGCGCGCGTGTGTGTGTGTGTGTGTGTGTGTGTGTGTGTGTGTGTGGAGAGACACACTCAGCCACTTTTTCCACTTTATTTTGTTACTCATTGTGGGTTAGAAAATGGTGGAAACGTCCTCACAAGTACAGTAAAGTGTGTCTGTAAGTTAATCGTGTGTGCATGATATAAGAAAACATAGGAGACAGTATCTGAGGATGAAGATATTTTATTTCTTTTTCTTTTTTAGAGCCCTAACAATTGTTGTTTGTCGAGGACAGTTAGACGTGAATATTTTTAAACAGAAGATAAATTAGGTATCCAACCATGAAACCATTGTCCCTCCATGCTTCCCTCTCTCTTGCGGCTATGGGAATTAAACAAATCAAATTACATTAGTGCTTTCAGGAGGAGATGAGTTGCCCAGCCGAAAATAGCACTAATTACCTGGGGAGTAATTGTTAGGTGTGTGTCTGTAAATGTGTGTGTGTGTGTGTGTGACCTGCCAACAACTTTCTGACCTTTCCCTGATAACCTGGGTCTCAGTTTCTATGCACTTACTGGCTGTGTATTTTTTCTTTGTATTTGTAAATGTTGCAGAGAAAGAGTGTGTGACAGAGAGAGAGAGAGAGAGAGAGAGAGAGAGAGAGAGAGAGAGAGAGAGAGAGAGAGAAAAGGAAGCATAGACGATAACAGTACAAGTAAATATGTACATGATATTTTGGACTTTGTGAATTTGTGTGTGTGTGTGTGTGTGTGTGTGTGTGTGTGTGTGTGTGTGTGTGTTCTAGATTTAGGAGCTGCTTGGAGGGTCTCTGGTAATCACACATTATTCATGAGCTCTTAATGTGAGACGAGACAAACTGGCGAAGCTGATGACAAGTTTGATGAGAAAGGAGGAAAGGAGCAGCTGGTATGTGTGTATGAATGTGTCTATGTAAGTGTGTGTGCGCGTGTTCATACTCAAGTCATTACCAGTCTGTCATGTTGGGCCCGCGCTCACGATGTGATGGGAATGAGCGAACAGTGTGGAGCAGACAGTCAGACTGGCAGAGATGTGCAAACGTTTGCACACACACACACACGCACACACACACACACACACACACACACACAGATGGGCTAAACATCTCGTAAAAGAGATCATCATGCACACAATCCACATGCATCTTAATTTCTAGAAATTAGGGCTTCCCTTTTAAATTATCTGTCTCGGAGCCCATTCATCTGCTTGTAGAATCATCAAATGTTAATTTCTTATTGCACCGACAACAAGTTAAGTTATGTCTGGGAAACAAGACCGAGTCCTCAGAGGAAGTCTAATTTGGATGCTCTTGAAGCGTATACGGACTATATCCGTCATTTCTACATATTTGGACTCATGAATGCATTTGCCTATTTTTCAGGCAGTTGCTAATTTGTTTTCCTTTTTGCATGTGATGAACATTTATTTGAAGAGACTTGACAATTCTTTGATTTATAGCAAAGTGCCACGTCTTTTCAATTTCTGTCAAACTTCCCAGTCAGGGATGAGTCTCAAAACAAAATACTTTTTGAGTGCAGATCACAATCTGTCTACTATATCATTATTGAATGGTGTCATATATCATCAGATGTGGACTTGAAACAATTAGTCAATTAATCATTATTTGGATTGACAGAAAGTAAATTGGCAACTATTTCGATAACTTTAGTCATTTTTAACTGAATATATTTGAAATTGTAACTGTTGATCTGACAAAACTAACAATTTGAAGACTAGTCTGAAGCCATAACCTGTCTGGCTCAAGTATAGCAGACCTCTATGTGGACAAAGGCAAGTAAAAATAGAAGTGTTGAGTTCATAGTATTCTCTTCAAGCTGATGGATTCCAGTAATAGTGTTTGTGGTAGGAAGGACATCATTTACCTCCATGTCCTAACTAATATAGATATGTGTGCGGAAAGTTGTCAGTGCTGGAAAATGCTGCAAAAGGAGGAATAGAAGGTCGAAAGAAAATAGATGTGCTTTCAGATTTATCCATATTAGTTTAGACTTGACCAATTTATGGTCCTGTCAGCATGATAAACAGTCACCGCTTGTGGTCAAGTAGTTCAAAAGTGACCTCTTGTGTTAGGAAGAAAAACAAGTCTGTCAGCAGAGAGCGGGTGAGTTTAACACACCTCTCCAAGACATGCTGAGCAACATCTTTTGCACCTGTCCGTTCAAGCCATGCACAACAGCTACTGCTGTTTGATTTAGCTCAGATCAGTGGAGTACCAAGGATATCTCAACTGGGATTTGTCAAGGGTGACTTTGTGTGTCTTCACTTTGATAAGACATTGCAGCATTAACAAAATACTGAGTGCCTATGGAAGAGAAAGAAAAGCCGTCTAGACACACGGCACCCTTTCATTCCCCTTTGTAACAAATCCTCTCGTGTTTGTCAAGAGTTCTGTGCTCTTGTGTTTGGTTAGCTTCCCTGTGGTATGTCGAGCTTAGGATTTTGATCAGTACTCGTTTATCATCATTAATTAGTTGTTGTGATGGGCGTCTCGGTTGGTCTAAAGTTTGGTTCCCGTACGTATTTTAGTGCTTAATCATCATTGGTGAGTCCTTCTTCAAACTCTCATTAATACTTCAAAGGTTTTTCATTCCTATTGTCAGCATGGAGGATACTTACCTGCATGTCTTTTGCTGTCTCTTGTCCAAATATCCGTCAATCCTTTTCCCTCTTTTCTCCCCATTTCTCTGTAGAATTGTGTAGACGTGTGTCTGTGTGTGTGTGTGTTTTAAACTTTCTGACCTTTCCCTGATGCCCTGGGTCTCAGTTTCTGTGCACTTACTGGCTGTGTATTTTTTGTATTTGTAAATGTTGCATATACCAAGAAAGAGTGTGTGACAGAGAGAGAGAGAGAGAGAGAGAGAGAGAGAGAGAGAGCGCGGGACAGAGAGAGAGAGACAGAGAGAGAGAAGGAAGCAAAGAAGATGTGTGTGTGTGTGTGTGTGTGTGTGTATACTTCCATTGAAGACCACTTTGATGTATATTTCACTGCCGTAACAGAGAACAGATGAATCGTTGGCTGTACCGCACAGTGTCGTTGTGAGTGTGAATAGGCCTGGCGCGCGCGCGCGCGTGTGTGTGTGTGTGTGTGTGTGTGTGTGCGACTCGCGTTCGCACCCTCGTGTTTTCATTGATTCCGCAGGGAGCTGAACAGTGTTTATGTAAATGAGGTGGCATTTAAACATATGCCCCGAACAATTATCTTGAAACAAGTATTTAGCTGTACAAAAACACCGCCATGTTTGGAGTGAGTCAAGTACTTAGCTACAAATATTAAGCCATCATGAGGGGACAGAGGTGAGATGAGCCAACTGGCTTGCCATTTGCCGTGCCAGTTTGCTCATGGGTGTGGGCATCTTAGTGCGCAGTTAATGATGATCATAATAATAAATGATACGGACTCAGTGCTAAAGAACTCCCTGGGGACAATCGTGCTGGTAATAGCTTCTTGACATTTATGAAGTTCGGCAAATGTCAGAAAGAAAGAGATTCATGAGAAATGTGAGTTAAAAGGATTATTATTTATTTTATTTTTTTTTAAAGGTGGTTGTGACGTACAGCAGCTATACAGTTCTTGAGTCTTGTATCGTCAGAAAAGCTATTTCAGTCATGACCCCTAATGCTGCTGCAGTCACTCATTCAGACAGTGTAATGTTGATATCCACACACACACACACACACACACCAATGCAGCCATCAGGCCCAAGTGGAGCAGTTTGAGAGTGAGCAGGTGAGTGCTGCTGAATACTAAAGTCCTGCATGACTGGACCATTCCTGCTGACCACTGCAAAGTGCTGCCACTGATCACTGCTAATGTCCTTCATCACAGTTTACACTCAACACTCTGGAGAGCGAGTGTGTGTTGGGGAGAAAGGTGGATAATTGGGACAGATGGGTGAGATAGGATGACGAGAAAGAGGAGGGTAGCGGGGTAGAGTCAGACAGTTGGCATCGATTTTAACACTCTCTTAAGCCTTTATTGACATTTCATTTAGCAAATGAATTCATTAGTGCTTCATAGCATAATAACCTTTACTTGATAACCAGGACGGTTCTCCAGAGGATGTCTCCCACACACATACACACCTCTGTTTCTTTTTTCTTTGACCTAGCAAGTTCCATCCCTGTCTGCTTGCGTAACTTTTAAATTAACCATATTTTGAGGGGACATAACCTGCCAGTCTCTCAACACCAGTGCAGCACGCCCTCAGAATGATGGAGAAAGAGAGAAGTGTGAGTTGTACAGACCAAGCACCTTCATCTCTGCCTCTGTATAGGTGTCTTTGTGCTTCTGCTCGAGTGGGCTTGCCAGCTGTATAGTGCCTGTTCACCTCAAAGATGGAGATGATCTCTATTCAATTTACTGACGACTGAGTTACTATTTATTTGTGTGTCTTTGACCTGCTCTTTCGAAATGCACTCATGCACACACACACATAAACACGCATACACACTAACTGGACTTAAACTTCCAAAGGCTGTTTATCAATCACTAAAGGATTATGTTTCACCCAGAGGCTGTGTGTTTGTACAAATTTACAGGCCTCCCATTGAACTGAAACTTCTGTCAGACTAAAGATGCTGCTTTATGAACTAGAAGTATTTATTTATTTATGTAATGCCTGAGAGGTAAAAAGCGGCTGTATGGATGTCTGATTTTGCCGAGCTGACCTGGGGAGCTCTGTGTGGGTGTGAGCACGTTTGGAGGGTATTATGTGGGCTGAGAGTTTTTGGTACTAGTTTGTCTGCTTTTGTTGCGATTCATCATGAGGTTTGCAAACATCTGTAAAGTGCACTTTCTGGCAGTAGATGTACAGTATGTTATGAGTGACACACATGTTATCATGCACATGCGCACACACACATGCACACCACAGATGGCCAACCCCTCATTTTGTATATTACCTTGGGACAGCTGTTTGTCTGTGTGGTCATTAGTGATCGCAGCATCAGATAATTACCTGGAGACACACCAGCACATAAATACACACACACATACTTACAATTAGTGGGTGTTTGATAATTATAGGATGTTTGATGAACCATCTGGATCACCAGCAGAGGTAGAAGCTGACAGGCACGCTCAAAAGAAAATTAAATAAACGTAGAAAGCGAGACGACAAGTAAGCGTTGAAGAGATGAAAGTGTTTTTGTCTCATAGACATTAGCATGTCATGTCTGATTCAAGGTTTGGTCTTGTTCTCCTTGCATATGCTATATTTCTGCTTCTCTGTCTCTTCACCATTCCATTTCTCTAGGCGATACCTTTGCTCCAATCTCTTTTTTTTATCTCTCTCTCCTATTGCTTTTCATCTCATCTCATCCAGCCCATTCATTTTTTATCAAGTCAATGGTTCAACCGTTTAGGCCTTTAAATCTTAATGTGTGTGTGTGTGTGTGTGTGTGTGTGTGTGTGTGTGTGTGTGTGTGTGTGTGTGTGTGTGTATTTATGTGTACAGTATGGGAGTTTTTATGTGTAGGCTATGGTATTAATATTGGAGTAGCAATATTGCTGAAAACTCCTTGAAGGAATGAAAGAAAAGAGAGGGTGTGCTTTATATTACTGGTCAGTATTTCTGTTCTTTAATAACCCCCATTTTGCTTTACTTTCTTTTCTGCTGCTATATATGGATTCATGCTTTCATGTACCGTAGGTTCATATGTGGGAAACAATTATAGCTCCATTAACTCAGTGTGCATATATGCCTGCATGCACATGTGGGTGTCCACGTTACACATATTTTCACCTGTGTGCACTGACACGCCGGGCCGGGGTTAAGAGCAGATCAGACAAATTAATTATCTCTTCTCTGGAGGAGAGATGACTCACTGAAATAGAGGCTGCAAACCAGCTTCTCACGGTTGAACAGAAGCCCAAGAATTACTCCCGGCCTATCAGAGAGCAAGGGGCCTCCTTTCGAAAAAAAGAAAACTTGGATTTCATTTTCAGCTTGACGTTCAGCTCATATTATTTTCCACTTTTCATGTGCATAATGCCAATTTATAAAAATAACTGCGACTGAAAGTAGTCGAGCAGGCACGTTGCATTTATAGATCAAAGTGGCATAGGAATTTTAATGCATATGAACAAGTTTCACTTCCCTGAAATCATCGACATAAGATCAAGGCTTCCATGTTTTGCATTGCAAGGACTTGCACAGAATTGGCTGTTCTGGTGTCTCGTGCACCAACACACTAACACAGACAGCTTCAATTCATAGCCTGAATTAGGAGAACCGAGAGATTGACATGATTAAAAAACCTATTATATAACGTGTGTGTACATTGGTAATTTGAATGTTGAAAATATAATTTAGATGTCTGCTGTCTGGACATTGTTTTTATTGTCAGTGGTGCTTTGTTGAATCTGGAGATGAGGCTTTCATGATTCTACTGTCTCAGCCACAGCATCTTACCCCTGACCTTTTCACAGTTCCCCTCTGACCTCTGACAAATAGCCCTGAGGGAAATAAGGGATTAAAAGGTCAATGCTCGGTTCAAGGAGTCCAATAAAAAGAGTTTTATTTAACTATTACCTTATTATATATCTGGGTATCTGGGAATATATTGCTTGTATGTGTGCACATAAAGCACAGTATCATAGAGTAGAATACACACATGTAAGAAAGTTGACAAAAAAAAGGTGCACGAGCGGGACAGAAATGCATGTAGTATTATAATAACACTATGTGTTCACTCTGGTGTGCTCTCATGTTTATTTATCAAAGCAGATAGGAGCTACGAGGACATTCTTGTAGCACAGGGTCGGTCATGCATCAGTAACAATGCATCACATTATATCAGACTTACCTCCACCAGCAGCGCGAGCCATGATGCAGACACTAATAATTCATGCCGTTTGTTTCAACCAGCCTTCACATCAGCCATGAGAACAACCCACCACAATTATCATGAGCAGCAGCATTCCTGTGCTTAGCAGATTGGAGAAGCCAGGCGCTCAGCTTAGCGCTGTGCAGAAATGTCCTGGCTGCGCGCTGCAAGGATGGCAGGATCACAGTGGTCTGCAAGCAGCCTCCAGCTACCAGCCACCAGGCCTTGGCTACCTTCTTTATATGGGCAGAGGGCATGTTTCCTCTGTCTGTTTCAGTATGTATATTTGGCGCGATTGTGCTTGCACATTTCTGCACGAGTCTGCTTTGGGGCCTTCTTACCCTTGCTGTGAGGTATATTCTAACCCTGTGGTACGGGATTAGTCACAACACTGAATGGGAAGACATGGAAACAGCAGCAGGAAAGGAGAGTAAGAGGAGAGGAAACCCCACAAAGATGAGAGGAAACGTGTGGGTGGATTGTGTGAGTGCGTGCGTGCCTGCGCGCCATGGGTATTCATCAATTTCCATAAGATTCTTTACTTTTCCTCAGCCATAAAACCCAGAGGCAAGAAGTAAACACAAACTCTACAAGATCTCCTGCTCTCTGCCTCTGTTACTTTCTCTCTCCGTCATTACTCCTGTTTCACTCTCTTCTCTCTCCAAATGTAAAGTGAGCTATGTGTTTGATTTACTGATTTGCGAAAACGTGTCTCTTGTGTTGTCGGAAACAAGTGTAATGTGAGGTCCGGAGGATGTGGAACATATTGTCTTTCATCTCTGAATGTGCCGGTGTTGCAGCTGCTTAGTGCTTGTTGTGAACAGCATAAGCCCCGTTCTTAATTATGTATCACAGTGCGAGTTAACTTATCTCTTCCAGGTTTGACAGACATGTGTATTTTTGGAAATGGACTTGCACTTCACAGAGCAAACCAAAATCAATAAACGTTGTGTGTTTGCCTGCATGTGGGTGCGTGTTTTTGTTTATTTGTGAGCGTGTGAAAAATAGCAGCGTGTGATTTATGTAAATGAGTGTCATCGGCCGAGGAGGAGGCAGATTTCCCAGGCCTGATGAGTGGCTTAATGATTCATCAGCCTGGCTGAGGCAGGCATCAATAATGGATGACAGAGTGGGTCATGCAGGATTGCTCGCCCCTTGATTAAAGTGCTCCACAGCTAAATGCCTCACTTCCTCCCTCTTCCCCCTCTACCTTCTACAGGGAGAAATACAGAAATGTCCTGTACACACACACATACACACACACACACACACACACACACACACACACACACACACACACACACACACACACACACACACACACACACACACACACACACACACACACACACACACACACACACACACACACACACACACACACACACACACACACACACACACACACACACACACACACACACACACACACACACACACACACACACACCCTCCTCCTCCTCCTCCTCCTTGATCTCTTCACAGCCGTATGTCATCTCACCTCTCACATGCTTAATAAGCTCTCATCCCTTCTTCATCTCCTCACTCTTCTTCTTTGGTCTTAATCCAATAACGTGAAAGAGGAAGAGAAAGGAGGAGAGAGAGAGCAAGAGAGGTGAGAAAGAAGATGAAAAGCGTGGGAGAAGCCACAATTTAATGCTTTATAATTTGTCTGTACGAAAATGGAACCTTTCTCTCTGGAGATAAGACCGCAACATAAATGTTCTTTTTCTCCCCTCCAAACACAGAGCGCCGGGAGTCGCTGTCTTTCTGTCTCTCTCTTTAAGCTGTATGGGGGTGTTGGTGTGACAGGACAAATCTCTGTCTATTAGGAGACATAAACCTCTAAACCCCGAGCTACACAGCCATACATACTAATGCAACCATACAGAGGGCTGGATAGAAGTTGAGAACGATAGCGAGGACACACTGGAAAAGGAGGAGATCTGGAGAGCAGAGAGATGGAGCGAGGGAGAGCATGATGTTGAAAGCAGAGAGCGTCCTGGTGGGATTTCAATCCCCGGCCAGCACAGGGTCTTAACTGAGTACAGCAAACCCAGCTTTAACAAAGTCAGACTGACGTGCACCACAGAGTGGTGTTCAGTGAGTGTGTGTGTGTGTGTCTCCCCTGTATGAGTGTGGTGAGGTTATACCCAACAGTTCATTCCAGCCTTCCCGTCTGTAGCATCATTAATTTGCTATCCATGCACTCATACTCTAATGTGCCAGAGAAAAGATCACTCACTATTATTGGCCACACTCGTGTTTTGCCCTGATAACACCAATGAACCACACACAGCGAACATGCACACACACACACACAAATGCTCACCCAATCATAAATGCCTGAAAGACAGCAATCATTCCTCCATTCAGCGACAGCAGAAACCAATCGCTCCGGCTCAGCCATCCTCGCTCCCCTCATCTGTGAGTTTGGCGGGATTTAGCCAAGCGTTAAGAGTGCAGCGTGTAATCTGCGATCGCATTAATCCTGTTCTTTAAATCTGTCTCTTCACAAACTGATTATCTTCATCTTCTTAACTTGTCGTTCACTCTAATCTGTATTTTCACACTCTGACAGATTACAGTCACTGTTTGATCACTTCAACAGATACAGACCGATCCTCGCTTTCAATCAGCTGTCTTGTCTAGACAGACAGAGTTCTGTACAGAGTGTGTGTTTGGAGTGTGTGTGTGTGCGTGCGTGTGTGTGTGTGTGAACCAATTTAGCTACATTGTATATATCCATGCTGGGTATTCAATTGTGTATGAGATTTAAATGTCAAGTGTGTATGGTTCTTATAATGACATTTTTCTGGAACGCATTTAAACGTGGAGATGACATTTAGCCAGAGCTGATGGAAGGAAACATTGCTACTTGGACTCTAGACTATGTTGCTTTATAATCTTTTAGTGGTCTTTATTAGTTTATCTGCCTTTGATTGTATGTTATCAGTTATCTCGAGATTTGTTCTGGGAGCTCTGTTTGTTGTGTTTTTCCTTGTCTAATGCTATTCAATTATGTTTTGTCCATTTCCTGTTTTATTTTATTTGGTGCTCTCCTCATGTGTCATGTTTAGCTTTACTTCCTGTCTCTGTGTGTTTGCCACCTCTTTGATTATCCACACCTGTCCTCAATTAGGCTACTCACCTGCCCCTGATTTTGCCATCGGTCATCCCCGTTTACTTACTGGTTTCCCTGTCAGATTGTCTTTGTTCACCGCTTCAACCACTGTTCAAACCCCAACCGTGACACATATGCCTGACAAGGGCTTTTAATGTAGAGAGAGGAACTATGTGCAAAGAAGTGCAAAGAAATTATTTATGACTACGTTGGAAAAATACCTCAAATAATTGGAGTGAGAAGAGCAGATGAAGATCAGCTTTCACCAATCTTGCCATCCAAGGCTCTTCTTATGTAATCTTTAGACAGTGCAAAGTTCACCGATATATCCTTTATACTGACAGTCCTTTGTCTCCCTGTAATTGTTTTATAATGTTCTCCTTAATGTGCAATGAGAGAAAAAGAAATCTTCGCCTTTTAGAGAAACAAACGCAAGCCCCCGAAGAGCACTGTGAGTGAGTGGTATGATCATAAAAATACATTTAAATTCACTGAGGACACCGCAGTTTGTAGAGCAGGGTATTTTAGGAATTTGCATGGATGCTTTCATCCATTTTTGCTTCTGCCTTGATCCCACATAACACAAAATGTATCCAAAAAAAACGTCTGGAAACAAACTACGGGTCACGTTTGTTCAAGTGGAGAAAATGTTTAAAGATGTCCTTTTTTTCTTGCCCAAAAGCTATATATGCTCTGCCCCGGTGAATCCGTTTATCTTGTCTTGCATGAGCCAGAGGCTGAACTCCATTGTATTCAGGAAAAAATGAACACAGGGAGATTGAGAGAGGAGGGGGAGGATGTTGAGAGGTGGGTAGGTTTTAAATGTTACACCGAATGGGATTGATCAATGATACAGCGTATGAATAACTCTGCGATAATAAAGGGAGCCGTGTTGAGTAAGGAGGAGACAGAGAGAACGAAGGCAGATCTTTGGTCTTGCATTGTGATGGACGGAGAATTAATTTTGATAGCTTTCTGGTGATCCTTTGATCAGGTCTTGTGACTAATCCTAGATTTATGACTTAAACAGGAGAGCTGTGCGACTTGTTCATGCCACAAGCTTCCTGCAGGTGCCCCATCAAAGCAGTAGGCTACAGTTATGACTGTTTTTTGTCTTTTCAACACTCGTCTATCATTATTTTTCGCCCTTTTGTATGTTTGTATGTGATATGTCACCTGTTATACATCATTACCTGTAACTTTCTTTTTTTAGAGCAAAAATATTGGTCTTAAAATCTATCAGCAGAATTGATGCCTACAGTTGTGTTTGGAGCACTTACTCTGCAGCCTGTAAATATTTAGAACGTGATGTTTATTCAGTTTTTTGGGGGGGGGGGTATGTGCTTTGGCATATTAGATTGACTACAAGGTTAAAGTGCTGACTTTGCCCTTTAAGTGATCCTGAGTGAGTGAACGATTAATTCTTAAGTGATCTTCTCGTATTTTAGATTTTTTCTTAGGTACGAACACAGCTTACGAGTGGCTCAGACCTGTCGTAGGAGGGATGTGCAATTAGTCTGCTGTTAACCAAAATTAGTTTTTCACTAATGGATTGTATATTGCATTACTTTGGAGTAATTTGCACTAGTAGAGTAAATATATATTTCAAAATTGGCTATTGTATAACACTACAGTATCAGTATGAATATCTCAAGCTGCAGAGTTATTTAAATGATGTACTAATTGAAGTTTAATTTGTCTCTGAATATAATACGGTAATTGAGAAATGTAACCAGGTGCATCATGGGAAACAAGCTGCTGTTGAATGCCTTAGCGAGTCAGGCCCTTGGAAGGGAGCGTCCTAATATTTGCAGAGACAGATGGCTGTTCTTTCACATAAGGGTTTAAGATGTCCAAGGGAATATCTCCGTTAAAAATTACTGCAACATCACATATCACGTATTCTTTCAGCCATTTTCCTAATGAACAATTTTGTCTTAATTCCATCGACAATATTACCCTCAGATGTCACACCATTAACAGCGCTCGTTACTTTCTCCCATTACGTGGTTTAAGCAGGTTCCTTAATAAGTATGTCATAAAGTATGGTTTTGTTATATGGATATCTTAAAGCAGGACCAACATATGCAAACTTGTAAAGTTATCTTTTTATTCTTTGGTGTGATGTTCATGAATGAAAACTTCCAGACATGTAGGCCCGGTCAAATATCCTTATATGGTATAATTGGGGCTTTAATTATGCTAATCTACATTTCTCATGAATGAACAGGTGGCGTTCATCATGTTTACTGTGGTTGTGTATACAGTGATATCAAGTTAAGAGTGTTTGCTGACTTTGACGTGGCTCACGGTATTAGAAAAAAAGTAAGACAAAGTTACAATAAAAATACAAAAATGTTCTTTCATGAGGCCCTACAATCCTAAATATACAGAAAAGGCGATGGAGATGTTTTTAAGGCAAAAAAGTGAACTTTTCTCAAATTAAGATAGATAGTGTTACGTCCACTTCTCGGTCTAGTGGATAAATGGGGGGGACAAACACATGGCAGTCAAAGAATAAGTGAAAAGAAGTCAAAAGTAGTTTCAAATAACATTTATTATGACACGGTTTAACACACAACCCAAAAGTACTACTAAGTGGGAGAGGTTGGGACAGTTGTGGTTGTGCCAAACAATAGAAATCAAGATAATAAAAGTAGGCCTGGCCAACTACCGCTAGGAAAGAAACAAACAAAATGGCTTCACCTGCTTATCTAACAAAGGTCCATTAAAACAATACAGAGGCAGCACCAACCAATAGTCTAATGCCTTAGACACAAAGCACCTATGTGAGTGCACACGTACAGGGTACCCCAAACTTACCTACTGTCCCCAACCTCCCACCACAAACCTGCACCTCTAGCAGTGTCAGTGAGTACATCAAAACAAAAGACACTCCTGAACTCTTCAGGCCTTCTCCCTTTTAAAACGGGGCCCACTCAGCTGATTGGCTAGCTGGCCTTCTGGAACCCAGGTGCAGCTGGATTGGCCTGTACAGGTGGCCACTGATTGGCACCTGGAAGGAAAACATAGAGGGAGAGGAAAACACACAACACTGACACGTAACAATAGATAGAAAAAACATCTGTTACAACTCTTGGGTTTAAGAATCAGATCCCAGGAGAAGCGCTCCTCATTGCAACAAAGGGCACAGGGCAAATTTGCAAATATAATCCCTTCATCATTTATTCATTCAGTTTGTTTGTCTTGCATGCTGCTCAACTTAAAAGGTCAGAGGGAGACAAAGCATTCGGTTATATTTTGAGCAAGACACAATGTAAAAACAACCGCTAGTGATTCACAGTGTTTAGAGGCGTTGCTTAAAATAGCACACAGTTTATGAGTCACGACTAACCTGATTCTGGATCATTGGAATACAGTTTGTACTAGTCTATGCATGTGGTGGTAATCTTGTTTTGTGAATTTGTTTTGCCTGTCTCCTTCACACAGTTGGTTGCTGGCAGTGGGTAAGATGATGTTGCTCACTGGTAGTAACACATCTGTTCTTTTGGCTGAAAGAAACTTCGGACCGTATCTATGCTCAACACATCTGCGGTGTTGGCTAAAGTTGCTCTATGTGCTTGTTCTAGTCATACTAAACGGTTAGTGATCCGCAGCAAACAAAAATACACAAACACTATCAGATAGTTTCACAAAATACAGGCTGGGACATACACGCAGATGCATGCACACACGCCAGATTAATAAATAGGTGGGTACTGGCCAGAGAGGCATATTAAAGGCAGTCAAGGGAGATGCATTGGGACTGTAAATACCAGATCGTTAACACTCAATGATCCAATTTGTCTGTCCGTGTTCCTGTGTGTGTGTGTGTGTGTGTGGGTGTATGTGTGTGTGTGTGTGTGTGCACAAATGTGTCTGTCGCCAAGATCTACAGGTCAAGCAACTTAGCCCTCAGGTCAGCTGTCATTAGCTACAGAAGAGTGGCCAGAAATCGAGACGGCACCGCCAGACTGTCACACTGCCAGACTGTCTGCATGTGTGTCTGATGGAGATAATCACAGGAACACTTTATAGTTAGGGCAGAGATGTAAACAGAGAGGCATTTAGACAGAGCTGGCGCGAACAGAGTTGCTGAATTATTTGTTTTGACCACTAATGGAGTTGTTTCTATTCATTACAGTGGCCAAGCTATAATTATAGCCAACGATAATTAGAGACTTAATTGGGCTTGATAAACAGTTATGAATTGTATATGTATTGTCCTCACAAGGCACAGTAGCAATTAACATTTCTCTGAATTCTCAAAGGCCACTGTTACTCCCTGTGTCACCCTCCTCTCCTCTCCTCTATACTTTCAATATTCATTTAATTTTGAAAGAGGTTGTCCTTTATGTTTTTGAGAGATCTGGTGTTGTACTCTCCACATGTTGCTTTTTGAAAAGCAACCCTACCCTACTGAGGATACACTTACAATATATTAAACAGTAGATGTAAATACAATAAATACAGGTGATACAGAAGGTTATGCTAATATGGACCGGTGCATGACATGAGTCAGCTGATTACCTCATTAGATGTTGTCCATAATAAATCAATACTGTTATACTTAACAATAGCATCACGGGTAGATTAACACAATTGGAAAGAAGCAACATTTAAAAAAAACAACAACAATAGTTTCCTCAAAGTAAACCATATTCATTAAGTTTTTACTTGATCTCCCCCCTTTAGTCGAAGTACTCTTCAGTCAATATATTTGAACAGAGAGAATCTGTTACCACGAGTTATGTCGCTACTGGGCTCTCCTTTTCTCTCTCTGGATTTATTATGCATGCTGAGGCTTGGATTTGTTTTGGAGTTTGGATATGTTTTTAATTTCATGTTGAACCAAGATTGCAATTAAAATGTGTTGCCGTGCTGTTAACAATTATCATATTGAGCACTTTCGTCTCAGTATGTCCAAGACAACCAATTTAAAGCCTGTAAATAATATTTAAGTACTCCAGTACACCACCGGCCTTAACAGATCTACTCACAAGCACGTATCCACACATAGTGATAAAGCATAAAGAAAGAGATACATAATGAGAAAGAAAAGGAAAGTGTGTAATCATACTTTATGTGCAATTAGAGGTTATCTCATAATGTCATTTTAGGCCTAAATAAGGTTGTTTTTTATTTTATTATTTTTCTCCTACAGTGCCATCCCATTTGTTTATGCCTATAGTTGATCTCTCTGTGCATTACGCACCAACCAAACATCCTGTTTTTAACAGGAATTACATCACATTAAGGAGGCACATTCCTTATAAAGAGTGAGTATCACTCTGTAAGTCTTCCCTCACACTCCATCCATGGAACTGCTGTTCAATATTTAATTACAACTACTGAGAAAGTGACCATTAAGACGAGTGAGAGAATTTAGCTAAAGTACAGTAGATGTCAGTAAACTATTTAAATTATTTATTTAATGTAATTGTAATTTTTTCTTCATATTTCAATTTCCAACAAATGTAAAAAATGTTTGACTTCTAACCTAAATTAATGCAAAATATGTACTGAATTGTATTTTATTTTTTTAAGAATAGCACATTTAGTAGATTGCTGAAGAGAAAAAGCAAACCTTAAAACAAAAAAAAAAAAAAGCTGATGGCCAATAGTGGTTAAGCGAATTCCAATTTCAGACTTGGCCTCAAACATCCAGCCTCTCTCTGTCCTTGAGGTACCACCTGCAGTCAGCTTACTGTCAAGATGTTAGTCGAGTTAAGTTATGACAGTCATAAGCATATTATCTAAGGGGTTTCCGGTGTTCTTCAGCAGTCTTGAAGGTCAAGATCAATAGACAAAGAATTTTGAAAAGCTTTTAATAATGCTTATTTTAAATCTCCATAAGCCTTTCTAGTAGGCTTATAACTAATGAGGGTGTCATTTGTTCTTTTATATGCCATAAAAGAACCAAGAAGGCAGGCTGGGTACGATGGCAATGAGGTGACTGCTGCCAAAGCTTCACTCTGCAGAACCCCCAGATGTTCCTCAAGAGACTTTGTCTTTCTAAAGACTTTTTTGTGAATGCACATTACTTTCTAGTGCACACATTTCCAAACGCTAACATACCAGGTGTGCAAAACACTTTAAGCGTGACCTGTTCATTTCCACAGAAACTCGGGACATTGAATTACATGTGTATGCCTGAAACTCCAGTTATGGTTCATAACCACTCTTATTTGTGGCATTATTTCAGCTATGAAGAGGAATAACATGGCACTACTCCGACAAATTGAAGATAAGGGAAAAGAAGAAAAAGCTCATTCCCATTCAGAGCCTCGCGCAAACACTCACACATAATCCTGCAAACAATCACTGTCCGTTTAGGTCTGCAGATATCAGTTGTGCTTTCTCTGCAAACAGATTTATACTCGTGAGGTAAATTGAGGTCTATGTTAATTTAGCACTGGTTTATCAGGTTGACTGACTATGTGCGACTGTGCATGCATAAGTGTGTTAGTGTTTGTGTGGTTCTGTAAGTGTGTCTATGCATTCCGTGTTGGTGCACAAGGGTATAAAAATCATATTAGGTGTATTTATTTAAGGCAAATGAAGGCTCTCTTTATTCAGCAGGAAAATGCAAGTCAGGATGTCTCTGACGTAAACAAATGGCTCCTGAGTTCAAACACACACACACACACACACACACACACATACAGACACACAGACGTACACACACAAACACACACACACACTCACACTTTCTGCTTCCTCGCATTCACACCTTTTCTCTGTCCATACACCCCTCTTTCTGAATACATTTCTCCCTATTCAAAATAATTACCCTGACAGAATGAGAGGTGTAAAGAAAGGGTGAATGTGAACTTAATTATACACATGAACACGTATAAAATGAGTGTATGAAGACATGCACTTACAGAGCTCCTATGTAATCTTGCATAATCCCAAAGGTTGACAAATAAACAGCTTTCAGTATCTCAATCTCTTCACCCTAGCACCACTCAAAGAAAGGCCGCTCTGGGTGATTGGATCATTTCCTGGTCGTGACTTAAGCCTGCAAGGCAGATCGATACCACGTCACACACACATACACACACAGAGTAACACAGGATCAATGTATATTAGTTACCTTTCTGCTGATTTCAGTATAGGAGTCCCCCTGGTCCTTTCTTCAGCCTCCTCTCCTCTTCACCCAATCTGACTGAAAGCCAGATGGAAAGAGACCAGAGTGTGTGTATTTATAATGTAATTATAATTGTAATATATAGGTGTGAAAAGTAATGACATGAAGGGATTGTTACTCTGTTGTAATAATAATGCCAGGTGTTTGTGTGTGTGTATGTTTGTGAGGGCAGGCAGGGGTCATGTCTCCTCTTGTCTGCATTCCTATCCTCCCTCTCTTTTCCTCTCACCTTTGTTCCTGTGTGCAGGCATATTACTGAAGCAAATTGGGGCCAATAGACTCTGTCACTGCATGACCTAGGGCTCACCAAACACGAACCAAAACAAGCTAGACAGAGAGAAAAAGGCAAATAGAGGGGATAAAAGGGGAGATAAAGCAAAAGTGTGTCAGTGGGTAAAAAAGGCTGGGAAATCAGGAGAGCTAGCAAAGAGAGGGAAAAAAGAGCCAAGAGATGGACGGAGGGAAGGAAAGAAGCATAGAGTGAGAGAAAGAAGTGACAACCTCAAATTAAATTCCCATCATGTCAGTGTAGAACAGAATTCAATAGTGTTTATTGGCAGCCCCCAGCCTCAGGGAAATTACATTCTGAAGCAGAGCATGGCATGAATGCACACACACCGTTGAACATGTGCACACGCACACGCACACACACACACACAAGCACACGTATTGTACACGACACTGTGCATGTCCTCGGACCCCTCCCAAAAAGCCTTCTGGCTGATGTGAGCATGCAGACCAGCAATGTGTCCCCTGAGGTCCATGTGCCATTTGTCCAGCATGTGTAACTATGTCCATGTACTATTTACGTGCCTCTACGCGCGCGTGTGTGTGTGTGTGTGTGTGTGTGTGTGTGTGTGTGTGTGTGTGTGTGTGTATCACTCAGATAGTTCTTCACGTGCACGGTTTTGCCAGTGTACAAAAGACTACGTTGTGCATTTAAGAAGCTCAGTTTTTCTGTCTTTCCACAATTGCCACTTTCCCTGCAGTCAGACTCAGACTATTTGCCATTAAAGTACATACGCAGGTTTCTATTACAGTGGTTGTATTAAATGTGTCCCCGGGCTCAGGTTGCCATGAACACAGGGCTTTAGTGCCTTTGTCCAACCTCCAGCAGCAGCAAAAGCAGCATTCTTTAATGGGAAGCCGTTTAACAGTTTCATGCAGAGCACATGTAGAGGCTATTACTGCTGATGTCTCTGGGATGCAGATTTGCTCTAAATGGCTAACAATCTTCCATTCTTTCAACCCCCCTCCCCCTACTCCTCTTGCTTTATATATCTTCCCCTCTAACCCTTTATGTCTCGGTCTGTTTATGCCTCTATCTTGACTCTCTTTCATTTCTCTCCCCCTACCCCTCCAACGCACTGACTCGTTCTCTCCGTCTCTCTCTTTCTCCAGGAGCATGCAGAGAGGGCTTTGGGCTGCTCAGTGGAGGATCTGAAGGCTCTTTTCTACTGCGAGCTGTGTCACAAGCAGTACCTCAGACACCAGGAGTTTGACAACCACATCAACTCCTACGACCATGCACACAAACAGGTACATAGGATAAGTGCACTGCAGTTACACACACATGCTACGTAACAGCACACATGCAGACATGTTTTATGATCACTTGTCAAGGGATTTGGGTGTGTTAGCTTAATGCATGTTGACGGAGAACGACTTTACATTTCCATGTCGATCTGCTTATCGGGTAGAGTTTCCCAGCAGGTAACAGTAGGAGTGTGACATCATCTCTTACAAGCACACACACAGAGGTGGAACTTGAGGCAGATACTCGTACTTATAATGCATACATTCGTAGCAACTGAAAAATTAAAAGTATTAACAATCATAAAGTGCACAGTATTTATTTTAAATAAGCTCACATACACATTGATGGAGAGGGAGCTGTATCCAGAATATCGTTTGGTGTAACGGTTATGGGGGTCCTCTCTCAACACACAACAGTGTGAACACAATACACCTCTGCAAAATGTACTATATTCTTCAAATTGTACAAATATTCTGTACAAAAATAAAACATAGAGCCATTAGTATAGCTCAAGTATGATTTCTATTATTCTGGTTTGGACCAGATGAACCAATGAACCATTAGGAAAAGGCCCGCCAGCAGGTTTTCTTCTGCGTTCTGCTTTCACATCCATTTTAATACACAACCTCCACTCTGGACTAACAAGCTGAAGGTTCTGCTGATAGCACATTCTCCTACAGCTATCTGTTGTCATGTCAAGGCATACACTCACACACAAAAACATACAGACGTGCACTTCCCCGTGTACACACTTCCACACACATCCTCAATCTCTCAACCAAGCCAAGCCACGTCCCACTTCTGAACGCCCACACTGTGCAACATGAAATAAACATTAAATAAGACTGTTCCTTCACTGTCATTGTTCTTTGAAAATGAATCGAAGCAACTGCAGGCCAATGTTAGTGCTTTGTTTTAGCCAGCGGCAGGCACATGAAACGAGGTGCATGAGGCACTGAGCTGACAGTAGCCACTGGCACTGTAACACACACACACACACACACACAGGCATGCATGCACACTCTGCCCAACGAGCAGACAACAAATGAAATTCTAGCTGAAGACGGCTTCCCTGCAGGAGTATTGGCTTTGGAGAATGGCAGCTGATTGTGTTTGTTCTGTCTCTTTTCCTTGTCATCGATTCCGGGATAAACAAGCCTGAGTGCAGTGCTTCATCAGCATTTACTGCTGATTATAGAACAATCATATCATTAGCATGGCCCCTCGCATGCTACCTAAGAATACACCAATCCTCATTCTAAGGCCCTTGTGGATATGAAATGAATCAACTCTGACTCATCCATAGTTGCCCCAGCCTGAGCACTCCTTAACACATCTAAAGGAATATCGATCAAGGCTTTGACAGACGGATTGAGCTTTATAGCACATAGCTAGACTGGTATGTAATATCGCTTCAAGCTGTTTGGGACATGACAAAAGTATCCGCTTTAAAGTGTGAAAACTCTGCACTGTGTGCTCGGTGAAAATGGTTCTGTGCAACGATTTGTTTGGCTCTAAATATAGCTACAGGTTTCCCTGCAGTGGGATCTGTTTTTTAAGAGAGAACAATAACCTGGCAGAGTGCAAATGCAAGAGGAAGGAGGAAGAATGCATCTTCATACATTCCATCTAGTATAGACTGATCTCTTTCTCTCACTCACTCTCTGTCTCTCACACACTCTCTCTCTCTCTCTCTCTCTCTCTCTCTCTCTCTCTCTCTCTCTCTCTCTCTCTCTCTCTCTCTCTCTCTCTCTCTCTCTCTCTCTCTCTCTCTCTCTCTCTCTCTCTCTCTCTCTCTCTCTCTCTCTCTCTCTCATTGCCATGGACAGCTACTCTGATCTTTTCTTCCTCCTCTTTCCTGGCTCTGTCCACAGTTGTTCATTATGTATGCCTCTCTGCTTGAACATGATTAATATTTCCCATAGAATGAGTGATGCATCAAAGCCTCTCAAAGCTCCTTACCACACACTAACAAACCCACATGTGATCGTTCACACATTTACAATGCACCAGCACCTATACCGAATGTTTGAGAGACACAAACCCACAAGTGCTGCTCCAATGGCACATACTAAAGACGAGCTGACAGTGGGATGTTAAGCATTGAGCGATAATGTAAAAAGACACCCGATTGTGTAAGACTCAGCAGAGATTAACCTGACGACTGTCAGCTCCAGCATAAGATCTGGGTGTGAAAGAGAGTGAGTGTATAAATACATCTGATGTCTGAGGGGCTAATCTGATGTGTGCATGTGTGTGTGTGTGTATGTGTGTGTGTGTGTGTGTGTGTTTGTGCAATACACACTGGATGGATGGATAAATGCGTAACATAATCTAAAAGTGAGAGTGGTGTAATCCTGTTGCAATTTATACTGCAGGATAAATTCACAACTATATAAAATAAACAAGGTTGAGATATAGCTCAAATATACTGTGAAGCAAAAGAGAGTAAGACGGAAGATAAGAGGGATACTGGTGCACGATGCTGCAGCTATTCTTAAACTATTTAGTCCCTCCTTAGCCTTCAGACATACAAATAGAAACACGGCAACATGCACACACATACAAACGCACACATACACGCACCTGCCAAGCATGGATAAAGGAGGGATTAAAGTGTGTCAAAAAAGGAAAATGGTGACTGCGGCATGAATCATTGTTTCCCTGAGAGGACTGGCACACCTATGGCTATAGACACACAGTTTCACACATGTACAAATACACACGTGAACTCACACAAAACACACACAAAGTTGAGCTAATTGTTATTTTTATGATGCGGATGAAGACCCACCAGTTTGCTAAAACTTTAATCACTCACTACTCCAGCACATGGTGTGCGATTTATGTTATATTGCATTTGTGCACACACACACACACACACACACACACACACACACACACAAACACAATGGTTTGGCATTTTTCCAGCTGAAATCTCTTTACAACATCTCAGTTGGTTATTTTGCCAATGTGTAATTTAAGCATCAGCAAATGCACCCTTTGCTACACTCCAGCTAAAGAACAGATCGGTCATTGGATCAGATCGTCTCTCAAAACAAGCTGTCACGGCTGAACATTTTCAAAATGTGAGTGGCAAAGTCATCGTCGTCATGAAATCACTCCTGCCACTCATCTCAACTGCGTGTGTAATCTGCTATTCACCAGTTGGATTGTGTTTGCTTTCAAGCTGTGTTGGAAATAAGACGCTTTCTTCCAGGCTGAATGGAGTTAATTGGACATGAGCTTAGCAGGAGAACATCTGCAAATGCTGCTGACTGATGTGTAGGTTTGAAAGACAGCTGCAGAGAGCTTCCTAAAACTAATTTCTCCCTCTCGCTTCTCTTTGTTCCACTCTTGTGCGTCTCGCTACCCTGTGCCCTCCACATACTTTCTCTGTCCCTCCCTCTGTACACCTTCATTTTCACTTCCTGCAGAGGCTGAAGGAACTAAAGCACAGGGAGTTTGCTCGCAACGTGGCCTCAAAATCGTGGAAGGACCAGCGCAAACAGGAGAAGGCTCTCAGACGTCTGCACCAGCTCGCACAGCTGCAACAGGAAACCCAGCGGTAAATGGGAGGAGAGTGTATGTGTGTGTGTCTGTGGCAGTGTGTTAGTGTAATGAGACCAGGGGCAGGAGTCCAGAAGGGTTAGAGTTGTCACATCCAGTCAACCTTTCTTTCATTTGATGGATGTATCCACAGATGTTAGAGCACCCAGTTGTCCTAGATAGGCCACAGGTGACATGAATATAACATGAAGACACATTCTTGTTGATGCTCTGAGAGTAGATGATATGTAGGAGAAGGAGATGTGAGTTTTAAAGAAGTAGAAAAAAGTTGTTTTTTTTAAGAAGTAACTGAAATGAGTGAGACAAGTTGAAAACAGCAGATACAAAAATAATAAATCATACATTTTATAATCTTCTTAATTGTGCCTATTCCTTGTGAAATAAAATGTTTTTCTTTCTGTGGTTCTTTGCTCCTTTCTTTTCTTTCTCAATAGAATACTAATTCTAGCTCTCTACCTTTCATATTAATTGCATATGAATAAAGTATTATTAGTGTGAATAAAGTATTATTATATGAATTATAGTATGAATCAGGATCTAGTGTTCACAATATAATTTGATAAAATGTTCTTAATTTCACAAAATGTTGGAAGTAACTAAAGGTGTTTTTGAACTCTGAAGGTCCATATTTGGGTACAGATGTGACATTTAAGCCCACAGGTCTATCTATCTATGCTACTCAAAAATAAGCCAAGCTTAAGGTATGTAAAGTTAAATCAATTCCAATCCAAATACCTCTATCACTCTCTGTTTCAGAGTCCCAGGAAGGACTTCTGGACTAAGAAGTGCAGTCAGAGCTGTGAGACCGCAGCAACAAAAACATAAAGACCAAAGCGACCGCATCCCTGAGAACAAAGCTGAGCCCTTCACCCATAGTCCCTCTCCTACACAACCCAGAACAGCACGTCTTAGCCTCCAGCTAGAAGATCCATGTCAATCTCCTTCCCAGATGCTGCTGCCCACTGCTCTAGCTGAGTCCCCACTAATCACACATCCGGCATCCAATACAGACCCTCCTGCAGTGTACCCCCAGTCCTGCCTGGGCTTGCATCCCCAGCTGCCTCTCTCTGGGCGGGGGAGAGTGGGCGGCAGACTTGGCGTGTCCTTCTGCTTCTCACGCAGGGGGCCCAGGCTTGAGCCTTCTGCCTCCGTCTTCTCAGACCTGGAAGAGGAGGAGAGAGAGAAGAGGGAACAAATGAAAGAAAGGATAAAGGGGATGATGGAAGACATTGACAGGGAAATTGGTGCAGCCGAGGAGGGGAAACACAAGTCCAGATCTGACAGTGTTAGCCTCAACACCTCCGAGCCAATCCCCAGAGAGGCTGCCAAAGAAGAGGGGGAGATTGGAACAAGAGATGCAGTGAAAGCACATTCCACTATTTCACCAGCAGCACCTGATAATCAGAGCCACGATGCACCATGCTTGCTATCACAGACCCAGCTGGCCCTATGGGGCACAGCGCAAGCAGGGTCACACATGGGCACTGAACACACAGATAGCGAGACAGACAGCAAGCGAGAGACAGAAGTGGGGATGGAGGAGAGTCAGTATATGTGTGTGCTGGGGAAAGATGGCTGTACCCGTCTGAGATGGCCTGTCAATTTGCTTATGTTCACTAAGTCTCAACCACACATCTCCTACAGCTGCAGCCCACTCTGCTTGGACACACAACAACCAGAACAACTCACAGAGGATCTGCAGGAGTCACAACAAAATCTGTTGTCTGCTCTCTCAGATGAATCGGAGCTACCTGTGCCAGTTATTCTTACACCAGATGCTGCTTCCTGTTTACAAAGACAGACAAGACAAGAGTTGAAAGCACACAGACAGGAAGCTGAGGAACATATCAATGTGGAGACAGAAGCACACCTGTTGCTAAAGAAGGAAAACATTTCATCATCAGAAACAAGACCAGAAAGAGGAAGATGCCCGCTAAGTATGGATGATTGTGGGAGGGCAGCCTCTCGTCCATTTGACCCCGCTCATAGTGACAGCTCTGACACAAACCCCCAGAATCCACTGGGAGGAAGATTAGGGGGTGCTAGAGGGACCAGGGAGAGAGCCATCATAGCTCTGAACTGTAAATTAGAGTCTGTCACCCAGCCTGGCACACAGACGATGTGCACCAGCCCGTCCAGGTGTGACACTGAGACATTGTGCAAGTGTGCCAGTGCTCCACAACCGTGCGTGGGCTTCTCAGAAGTCTCACGCAAAAAGAGGAGAGCCCGCACAAAGAAGCACAAGCTGGGAAAGAAGAAGAGTGGTGAGAAGGAAAACGCTTCAAACAAGCGCCAATCAGCAAGGTGCAAAGTGAGGAGTGTTGTCTCTACAGTCTCCATTGGCACAGAGAGGAGTGGAGAAGCTAGAGGGAACTGGGGGAAGCAAAGGAGGCAAAGGGAGACGAGGGAGATGAGGATGAGGAGGAGGAGGGTGCAGGGAGCTGGGAGCAGCTGTCTCCTGGGTAGATGTGAGGCTGAGCCAGTATCTGTCCCTGTCAGAAAGAGGAGGCCTCACAGGAGCCTGAGCACTGAATCCCAGTCCCAGCCAGACAGAGAGCAGGCAGAGCACTGCAGTGCCGACTCCCAGCTCGACAGACACAACGAGGGGGAGGGAAAGCGAGACAGAGATGCAGTGGCTTTTCCCTGGCGGTCTCACTTCTCCTTACACTCCTTCTCACCAGGATGTAACTCAAAGCTGTTTTGGGAAAGGGGTCACCATAGCAACCCCAAGAGTTTCATTGACTGCTGTTACCCTGACAACAGCTGTGGTTGCAGCCCGGCGAGAAAGAGAAAACTCCTCCACAGGGACAGGAAACCCATTCATAGTAAGAGGAAGAGTTTGAGGCATCGTGCAGTCTGGGAGGAGACAGAGAGGGGCAGGAAAATGGGAGGGCACTCCGGTTGCAGAGACAGGGGCCCGATTTCAGATACAGAACAATGGGAGTGGTTGAGGGGGAGCTATCCTCGAGGTAGTGAGGAGGGCAGGTCAAGGAGTGGGTGGAGATCAAGAAACAGAGCAGTGGAGTGGGATCGGGTGTCAAAGTTTAGCCCCAGTCCTGGCAGCTGGGGCAGGAGAGGCCGACGTCTGAGCACAGAAGATGTAGACTGGGACAGATGCAGCGTGGACAGATGGACATGGGGCAGCAGTGACAGCTGGGAGGACAGGGGGACACACAGATCCACATCAGGCTGCAGGACAGGAGCAGACACCAGAGACAGCCCGGGCTGTGTCTGGAAATGTGCAGGCACCAGACGCTCAAGCTCCAGACACTTCTCTAGCCCTGAGTGGTGGACAAGTAGGCAGACATACAGCCCCCAGAGTGTGATCAACACACAGTACAGCAGATGTCACAGCCCGCGCTCCTGCAGCCCCTGCAGCAGCACCAGCATGTCCGAGCTGAGCTGGGATTGGAGCAGGAGCAGTACCTGCTCAGGAGTCACAGTTGATGGGTTGACAGTTAACTCTGGTAGGACGTCCTCTGTAGCTCCAGGACTTTCATCTGATGCCCCTCAGGAGGCAAAAAAGCAGAGCAGCCCTATGTCCATTTCATCCGGCCTTACCTCTTGCTCCTTCTCTCATTCTTTGCCTCAAAGATCCAATTTTGCTCCCATAGTACCGGGCCTCAACACACACCATTGTAACACAAGCCCTTCTCAGCTTAAGGAGCCCAATATACAGTCTGACCTTGTCCATAGACCCTTGTTGGCCCCTGTTGACACCAGCAGGTCAGGCACAACTATTCCAGGACTTTCTCTCAGTAAGTCTCTGCCACAGAAAACAGCCAGGATGTTGCTTCTCCCTCTCATAGGGAAGCTACCTGCAATCCAGAGAAAGGCCAGAAGGAACAAAGGGTTGCTGGAGAAGAGTCAGGAGAAAGAAGGAGAGGAGGAAGAGGACACCAGGAGCAGTGGAATGGATCCTGGAGCAGTCGCCAAAAGTCCAAAATGTCCTCTGGACACGGTTGAGTCAAACCCCAGAAACGCTCCAAATCTCTGCATTAGGACTGAAGACAAGCAGACAGATAGAGAGACAGCTCTGCCAATCAGCTTTACTGCTGAGGAAATGGACAAATATCGTCTCCTGCAAGAGCAGGCAAGAGAGCACATGCAGAAAGTCCTGGAACAGTTGCAAGAGAGCGCAGATATACACACAGAGACAGACTACACACAAACAAAGACAGAAAGCTGTGAGACTTCACAGGAACAATACACACCCGTGTCCTTGCACAACCCTTCACAGCCTCAAACCCAGACACTTCACACAGACATGATGCAAACACAGGGACAGCACACCCTCCAGGTCAATCTCCCACTTCCACATGTGACTCCACAAGAGAACTTCACTCAACCCATGGCTCTGAGAGTGCCCAGCCTCCCCCCTCTCTCCAGCCTCCATCATATCATTTTACAACACGCAGCCCTCTCCCTGCACCCCTCCTCCTCATCCTCTTCCACCTCATCCAACTCTCCTTCCATGCACCCACACCCAGCTCAGCTCCCTCACCCCCTGCCCCATCTCCACCCCACTCTCGCTCATCACCTTCACCTCGCTCCCTTCTCCATAACTTCCCTGTTTCCCTCCATTCTGCTGTCCCATCATCCAATCCCTCTCCTACCCCAGTCCCCTGCTTTTCATGCGACCCCCCTCGCTCCACTCTCCCAAGTAGCCTTGCGACCCTTGAACCCCCAGTCTTTCATGGAGAGAGCTTGGCCAGTGAGGTTTCAACAGAAGGCGTTGTGATTTTCAAAGAGTGGCTGCCATGTTTATTAATCTTCTGTGGTGAAACAGACTAGTGAGCGAAAGAGAAGAACATGTTGTGTTGGACTAAAGCCTGCTATTTGACATGGGGTTGTGTGAGTGCTTTTACTAGAATCAACTCCAATCACTCACACACATACACGCTTACACACAAACAGCCCAACTATTGACTGTTTTCCAATGAAAATGTGTTTCTCCATCTAGCCTCTGCTGTGTTGACGCAGACATAGTGAAAACAGACTTTGATGCTTTGCTGTTTCCATCATTCCTCATTCAGGCCCAGAATAAAGGGAAAGGTGCACCTGCTATTCAAAGACAAGCTGGGCTTGTGTCATCCTCTCTCTTTCCTTCTGAACCACAGACAGAGCAGCTGCCTTTTGAAGTATCCTTCATGGCAGAGACAGTGGGGCAAGAAGGAGTGATAATACAATCCCCGTATATCTATTTAATACAGGTTATCTGAGTTGTGAGAGTGTGACTTTCAACAAACAGATGTTACGTTCTGGGGACCGGTGGGCTCGCACAGCCATTTTAACCTTGGTGTATGCTGTATTTTTGTTTGTGCAATCGTCCGTGTATAAGAGGTACTGCACTGATACACAGTAGGAAGAATGGAAGCTAATTTCCATATCTGACACGTGTAAAGACCTGTTTTGTCTCTATAGTGTAAATATTCTGGCAGTGAGTAATGACATTAAAGTCATGTGATACAATTAAACAAAAGGTGTATTTAACCTTGATCAGTGGTACAATGCTTATTCCACAATCAACGGCTTCAGTGATACCAACACGTCAACATCTTTTCATTCTCATATGTGAAATTAAATTCTCAGCAAGGAATGAATTGGATCTGTTACATTAAAACTTGGGTGAAAATAAACAGTCTGTAATGCTTTTCTCTTATTCCATCTGATTCATGTTGATTGTGCAACATGTTGCAACATGTTCCAAATAAATACTGAAAAAAGCTACTGTGTGGTTTACCACATCTCAAAGTGAGGCCCAGGACTCTGCAGAGATCTTTAAAAGACCATAGAGCCGTGGCTCCAAACCTTAAACCTTACCTGTGACCCATTAGGTTGAAGTGATGTCTACTTAACCCCTTGTCACAGGGTGCATGTCTATGAACTGTGAGCATGTCAGTTGGGAAGGGAATTGGCCTGTTTGTGCTGTTTTATTTACATAGGTTTTAGATGGAAGGAAGCAAAGATCAGGAAAGAGTAACAAAAAAACTAATTTGTGGCCAGATTTTAAGTGAATCTTATCCTAAACTGATAACCATCTTGAAAGTTGGAAAAACACTATTTGAGTGTCTGAAGAAAGGATAATGATGGCATAAAGCATATAGCAATAGGTTTAACCAGCAAGTGTAGCAATTAATTTAATAAAAAGATGCAAATAATTCTTTATTCTCCATTTCAAATGAAAAAAAAGTTTTTATTGTGTCAGTCACAATTAGATGCTGCCCTTTAAAAAGTAATATGTTTAATTAAGTGCTATTCTGGCCTTTTTAAATACAAGACAGAGAAATCAATTGTCCAAAGAAGCACAATTCTTTGTCCACATTTCACGCATAGTTTGACCTTTGTTTCACCGCTCTGGGGCTGCCCAAAGCCAAGAAATATCTTCAGAGTTTCAAGACGCTCAATCTGCACAAGACGATCGTACTTGGATATTACACACGTCGGGTAAAAAAAGAAAGAAAATCCCTTTTCCATCATTAATGAAACATCACAGATGTTCTTTCTTGCATGTCTTGCCGAAGGCTATAATGGTTATTAAGTGTTTCTATGCATCCATGCCTGGTGATCGGCGAAGGCGCCGATGTATTAAAGCTGCTTGCCAAACAGTTGATGACTGCAGCGGCCGGCACTCGGGGGGCAGAACACAGAGGAAAACAGAGCGGCATCCAGATGGTCTATGGACTTGGACTACCCAGAGTGCTTTGAGAGATTGGATTGATTTGCCCTCCATGATATCAGTGAACACCGCCCAGCACACAGCAAGCGGTGACATAAATACAGAAACAAAAACAAGACACAAAATGTACACTCCCAGTCCTCAGTTGTTGACTAGAAATATAAGTCAACCCCTGCAGAGATTTGGTAATTAGAGCACAATTCCTCTTTCTCCTCCTTGTGACCCTTGAGCTTGCTTGTGTATGTGTGTGTGTGTGTGTGTGTGTGCGTGTGTGTGTCTACAAATGTGTGAGCTTGTGAGAAACAGAGAATCCCTATCTCTCTCAACAGGACAGGAGATCAAACAGAGTATGTGAAATATAGAGCAGCAATAATTAGCAGCTGTTACAGCATCAATCCTCTCTATCTCTACCTCTCGCTCTCTGACACACACACACACACACACACACACTACTGCTCAGTTCTTATCCCTGACTTTAATTTAGAGATACTAAAATGAGCTACAACTTCTCAGTCCTCCAATACTGATGATTGTGGAGATGATACAAAATCAACCCAATCCATTTTTTAAAATACATTTTCACTTCGGTTCTCAAGCATCAAAATCACTCACAAAGTCTAACGGGGAAAATGCACGAGAAGAGTCACATTACGGAAAGCTTAAAAGCAATTACATTACTTGAACGAAAAAAAAACCACAACGAATGTTATTTTTGAAAGCAAATTCATCTGTGAGTGCTTGGGACCGTTTCTGTATTATAAAGGAACACAGAGAGTCACACGTAGACACAGGAGTTATCCACACAAGGGTCATGTGGAAATAAGTAATCACGGTATCACTGTACTTTCTGTCAGTGACTGATTAAATCATTACCTAAGCTCTGAGATTTGCCCCCCGGTGTGTTCATGTTTTGCTGTTCCGTGTGCGTGCGTGTGTGCATGTGCACGCACACGAGTGTGGTTTGATTTATGATGGAGAAGAAGCGGTTTCCTCAGTCAATTGCTCCTGTGAATTAATGAGGTATAAAAACTAAAGCTGGCACTCAGTCAAACTCAGCAGCAATCACAGAGAGCTCACTGCTCTATTGGCACCACATTTGATTGTTAGATTGTGGGTATAGATTGCACTGAGCAAAAAGTGCCCCTCACAGCTCCTGAAGCGATCCATCGACCCACATTGCAACGCCGTATAAATGAGACACTTCCCGTCTCTTGCCCTCTCCCTTTCTTTCCTTTTTTTTTTCCGTGGTCTCGCCTCTTACCCTTCTCTTTGATTCAACCAGGTCAGTGGGGCTGCGTTCAGCTCCCCCGGCTGTTCTCTGACTGCGCTGAAGAAAAGGCGCCATTACATTTCATCCTTCATCCAGAGTCTACATTTGTTTCTTTTATAATGTTGAATGCTGTACAGCATCGACACTCAAAGCACAAGGTGCTGTGCAGTATTATTATTACACAGAGAAAGCCCTTCTCATACCTTTTCTCTCTCAGTGACATTCATTAAAAGTGATCTTGAGTCGTGGCAGAGCGTGACATACCGGACCAGACTGTTCCACTCCAATTTACATCTTTTAACTGAATATCTGTTCCTCTTAGGAATAGTACTTACAGCGAGGGTAATATTTCCACTCTTCAACTGAGCCAACAAATGACATTCAAAAGTTACAAGTGAAAATAAAGTTCAAAGGGATCAAGCCTCTCAAGATATAGAATAGAAATTCTAGTTTCCATCAGTTGAATAGCCGGGTGTCTTAGTCTTATCGTAAATGATCCCGCATACTTGATGATTTTAGGTTGATGCATCGTTTTGCTAACTTTTGTGGTCTTCTGAACTTTAAGCTTCACACTTCAAAGAGTAATCTGTCACCACTGATGCGTCAAGAGACACTGCTGTTGCTGCAGGTGCCATATATGGAGAGCTACGTGGCTTCAGGCTGTTTAGAGCGTTTACATCACCTTGTATAATTCTGGGCCAGAAAAAGCACCCTTTTTCATATCTATTTTTTGTTATATTCTATTCACTTACTGTATGCTTTGGCCTTGTTGAGGAGAGACTTGTTTGTGTTGGACTTGTTTTATCCAAAAGTAACTATGTGAATTCTGTTATACGATGGATTTAAAGATTAGAGGAGGTAGTGGGCTCTGTGATACTCTTAAACTTGGCAGGCGCCCCAAGGACATGACACTGTCAGCACATTGCACTCAGCCGCGCGCACACACACACACACACACACACACACACAGAGGTGTAATAGGATATAATTTAGGAGGCTGTAGTAGTGAGATGTGATGCTCGGTTGTAAGACAGCATGGCTAATTCCCTGGTTATGTTATCTCTGAGAGACAGATGTTCCCACCCAAGATTAGGTTCCAGAAAACAAAAACCACGCGCACACAAACTGTTCATGCATCTCTGCGTGCACACAGACAACTTTCAGACAATAAAAGCAGCAGGGTAATCTAAAATAGCCTTATTGACAAAAAAAAAAAAAAGCAGATCAATGATGAGGACGACTTCTCGGAGAGTTAATCATGACTGTCAGTAATGAGTTTCTGCGGAACACAATGGAGAGGAAAGCACAGAAACTTTTCCTCAACAAATATTTCATTTAAAATAATGAGATTATTTGAATTATGGACGTTGACCTCCCGCCATATGGATTTCAGGAAAAGCACACATTTTCCCAATGTGACCGTTAGAAAAACTATATCACCGTTTAATAATCACATTAAGCCCCACACAGCTGTGAGTATTAACCCTTTACGTCAATCAGCTGCAGAGCTTTCCCCGTATCGGATGCACTTCATCCATCCCATTCAGGAAATGGTTTCACTGCAGAGGATGGAGCTAGTTGATTCATGGGGTTCTCACAGTAGCTGTCAGGAAAACCCTTGGGTCAGATAACCATCACTCCCATTATGTCGTTGACTCCCAGTTTAAATGCACGGCCACAGCATAAAGAAAGGGATGTAGATGAGTGGCATGCAGTCCCAATCAGTCAATCCTCAAGTCAGGGGAGTCGATTCTGTCCTTGGTCTTCTTCTTCGTAGTGCTTGTTTGCATTTCTGTCACAGAGTATCATTAAATATCCATTTAACCTCTCCTGCATCCAAACACAGGGTGTCCGTTAGAATCCAAATAGCGGCTTTGAGAGGTTGAAAGAATAGCTTGCACACCTTGAAGCAAATTTGAGTGCTTGCACGTGAATCCAAGAGGAACATTTACACACAGGTGAACCTGTCAATGTGTGTATAAATGGGAGAACTGCCTCTCAAACGTCTTACTCCTCTGAGTCCTGATCTCCCTCCTCCTGTTTCCGTTTAACTGGTTTCAGCTTTAAGTCTCCAGATTCTGATAATTTCCCCCTTAATCCCTTCAGAGGAACACCCCGCTTAAATCTCTAATTAAGTCCATGATACACACATACTGTACATCAGCACAGAATAAACAGCACATGCACACACAGCTAGTAGCTATCTGAAAAGTGCTGTGCATGTGTGTGTGTGTGTGTGTGTGTTTGTGTGGTTACGGAGTGTTTGTGTGTATTTCAATGATTAAATCCAAATCAGGATGTTGTTATGATGACAACCCATGCATTTTAAAGCTGTTAATCCAGGATTATTCTCCCCTCATCTCATTATGTCGATTATTAAAAAACACATACAGGCACACGCGCATACACACAAACATTAATTATGGGTTAGTTTCCCTGGAGACTGAATTCATGCTGCTGGTCTCCAAAGACAGCTTGACATGCAGCTAAAAAAGACATATCATGCTGAATGTATGCATGCATGCATCTCAGGCAGCAACTATGCATACAATGTAATTACATTTTTGTTTATGCATATTTTTGTTAATTCGTGGACATTTGAGACCCAAAAACATGAAAGATCAAGCCTTCCAAATCTTGCGGTGTAGAAATATATTCATACAAGGCTGAATATGTCTGTGCTTCTGGATTTGCAGCATAGAGCGGGAAATAATTCAAGTAAACCGTGATTCAATGCGTGTCCTTGCGTAGAAACTGCACTCTCCTCTCTCAGCAAGTGAAAACAGACCTGCAGTGCCGAGGATGATGTACAGGTGAGAGAATGGCCAAGGATTGTGAGATCACTTGAGGTTTTGTGTCCACAATGGCCAGCTGAGAATAACCAGAAAGGGCTGACCGCCGATGTTCACTCACCCCTGGAGTCATTAATCACGGAGCACTGCAGATGAGCTGCACAGACACACGGTGACACACACACACACACACACACACACACACACACACACACACACACACACACACACACACACACACACACACACACACACACACACACACACACACACACACACACACACACACACACACACACACACACACACACACACACACACACACACACAGAAACCCACGTACACACTAGAGCCCCTTTTAATTATAAAGTCAAATGCTAGATGACAGCATCGCTCCAGGTAGTCGGTCCTCTAGGCCTGTACTCCTGGTGCATTATCATACATTAAACATCACAGGCATGAATATTTCTGAGCAAAGCTGGGTCAACAAATAACAACACATCATATCACATTAAGCTATCAATATCTGCGGCATATACACAGACTGCGTCATATCTGTTGTTTCTCCTAAGCTATATTAAACACTCCTTAAACACAATCACGCACAATCAGATCAAGGTATCTGCACTCTATTTCCAAACAGGTTTCCTAGCTTGTAGCTGGGTCGCTATCAGGAGCAGGATCTCAGATAACGTTCCCATTTACTAGTTATGAAATTCTTCAAAGGTGACTGAACCAAGAGTTTTGACATTGAGTTTTTTTTTGCCTTTAGTGCCAAAAAGGTTTTTGAACGACAATCTTCCACATCCTCAGAAATGTTCCACAGAAAGTAGCTCCACATGTACTGTTCTTCTACCACTTAGTTCATACTCTTGCTCTTCACTTTGCTGAATTCGATTGTAAAAATATATAGAAAAGCAAGTGGAAAGCATCGGTCATTGTGCCATTCCATTTTAAAAGGCTAAGATGTGGAATCTAGTTGAAAAGAAAGAGTTTCCCATTGCTCCTTTCTGACAGACTTTGTCGTAGCCACTTTGAACAGTCTAGAAGACAGAAAAAGGTGCAGGCTGCACAAATTCTCTCTAATGTGTCTTATGTGTTGAATCCAATGAATTAACAAAAAGAGGAGGAAAAAAACAAACAAAGCAGAGACTGTAAACTGAATGGCATGAACATTTAAGATTTGCACATGAACTCGGAATATTAGAACCGTTACATGTAAAGATAGCGTTGACTGTTGGCACGCAGCTCTCTAATAAGACTCACTTCCTGTCGAGATGCAGTCAGAGAGGGAAACACTGCTGCTGTTGTTGTTTTGAGGACGAGCTGAAGTAATTAACGTGAAGCTTTTGTGTTTGTGTGTGCGCACAAGTGCCATGTATGTTTTGCTTGTAGAGACCAATGTGTGGGTGTATATGAGAGGAAATAGCATTCAGAGGTATTTTGCTTTTGCTGCTGGTAAGTAGAAAAGCTCTGAAACTAATTTTTCTTTCATCAACATCTGTCATGGAGATTAAGGGAAGCGTTACTCAAGTATACACTTATTTCACCAAAAGCATTAAACAACTCAGTGAAAGAAATTGAGTAGACTGCTGCTTTTAATGCCGCTCTTTTGTGCATCACCCTTGATTTCAAATTTCATCTCTGACAAACTGGTGTGAAAGGACAGTCGGTACAAAAGGCACTTTAGAGAGTGCACTAGAACATTTTAACTAGAGGAAAGCATGATGGGGAAAAGGGAATCGTTAGTGGTCCATGGGGGCCTCTGCATTGTCCTCCTCGTCATCGCTACAAGGTTCATAATCTTCATCCAAGACTTGGTCTCCCTCGTCTCCCTCCAGAGCTCCTCCCAGATCGCCTAACAGCTGCTCCACGTGCTCCAACATCGGCTGGTCATCACATCCCAACTTACTGTACAGCTGGGGAAAAGGGAGAGAGGGGTGGGGGGGAGACAAAAAGGACAATGTAAGAGTGTAATGGGCCAGGAAGTAGACTGGAAAAAAATGAACATTCAAAATAGAAAGTAGGTTATACAGCAGAAACGTTGAGACCCAAAATTGTACCGTGGAGGCAATACACGAAATGAGATATGGTGAGCGAAAAGCCCTCGACTGAAGCTCTTCCATTGTGTCACTGAAGATAACTGTGCATCACCACAGCATCAGTAAGCAGCAGCTTGGAGTTGAAGGAAGTGAGCAGCCCCGAGGTTTTAAGTCTCCAAGTGCTGGTTAGGCCGCCTGGAATACCCACCAGCAGCTGCATTCTGTCAGTGAGGCAGTCACACTCTCAAATCGCTGGTAAACAGTTTTTGTCTTTCATTTGGCAAATCAGCACATTTGATACACCGTTCATCCGTACAAGAGACAAAAAGACCATTTATCTTCCTTTTTGCGGTTTCTCTGCATGCGCGTGCGGAGCACATATGGGCTATGTGGCGCGCATGTGCACACACACATAATCCAAGTTGTTATCTCAGTGAAATATGCCGTGAAGGAGCAAGATAACAAAAAAAAAGTCCCGTTCTCAAAGCAGCCAGCACATTTATCTCTGTAAAATACTCTGCTTGTGTCTAATTACTGAACTCAAAGTTAAGTTGGATGATACTGGAACTACCACCAAGGACAGCGAAGCATAACACTGCGCTTCAGACTGTGTGCACATACAGAATACAGAACTGATACAGCAATTTAAATCTAGGTTTTTCTTTCCAGAGAAAAGGAGGGAGAGTGAGGGAGAGTGGGGAATGGTTCATAAGATCTAGGAATATTATTCTATTTAGCCTAACATGCACATGCACAAGCACACACACACACACACACATCCTTGAGCTCATGGACAATAAGCAGCAGAGTGCCATTATTCTTACTAAAAGTGTAACGAGGCCAGAAGAGTGAAGAAGAGTGTGTGTGACTGCTTTGCCCCAGGACCAGTCTCTAAGCAACAGCAGGTCCTGACAGGAGACACGCAGTCCCCCAGGAACTCATTTGGAGTGTAAGAATGAGTGGTGTGTGTATGTGTATATTTAGGTGGCTGCTGTCTCTGCAGGTTGGAGCTCCGGGGAGTTGGAGTGTGACCCAGGTCCAGGCTCAGGGTCTGATACCGGGGAGAGCTGACCCTCTCAACCTCCTTAAAGCACCACACACACACACACACACACACACAGAGGGGGAACAACTCAGATTTTCATTCTGCCAACGTCACTCTGAACTGATGTTCATCCACAACAAGCCCCCTAAATAAAAGTTGGGTTTGCTTTAAAATAGGCTTGGCTCAATACTGAGAATAATTGCACATTACAGCCTCGGATACGAGTCGCGGGAGTGTGCAAATAAATAAAATAAGGCAATATTGTATGTTCTACAATACTGAATGCCATTTTGAAATTGTATTTCTAAGTGGGGATATTTCCGACAAAATCAATAGAATGCGATTACTCATTGTGATGCTTTCAGCTAGCTAAACAAACTGAATTCTTTACACATTCCACACCGAACGCCGTCGCAAGAAACACAGGCGTTGCTCATTTACAACCGCCTATGTTTTCTTTTCTCACTTTCACGGCCCAGAGAGCTGCCTAGAGAGGGAGGTGTGTGCGTATGTGTGAGTGTATGCGATCGTATAACTCTTTCATGGTCCACTTTGCTCTACTTTCAAGCCCTAAATCACCACCCAAAGCACAATTGACCACCACCATAACAACTCACGTGCACACACGGCAATAATCCATACGTGCACACGACGGGACGCATAGACACGGCGGCGTCGATATGTCGGTCGGTCCACCACTTTGGTCCAGATTTAAATATATCGCCAGTGACTTGATGACCCTCTGACGAGCAGCCCGATGAGCTCGACTTCCAAACCGTGAAACCAATTTTAAACTATATTTCCAAATAAGATGTGGCATACATCAACAGAGCTGGCGAGTTTCACTTCATGACAATGACAGTAACGGCTCCAATTCTTGGTAACAGAATTGGATAGGCCTATGGATTTTAATACAAAACTGAATTATGTTCGCTTAAGGTGCACAATGCAGCAGTGCTTCTGGGGGCTGAATGAGGACTCACGTGGTTTATGGTCATTATATTGCTTTCTGCTTGGTTTGGAGTACATGACCTGATAGTGACAAAGTAAGAAAGAAAAGGAAAATGTACCAAGAAGAATACCATTATTGTAAACCTTTAATTAATTAAAGTCTCTACAATTACAATTTTTGCTACATAGTGTGGTTCAGCATAGACTATCTTTAAGAGCTATCTTCTGTCCGGTGTGCAGCAGACAAAAAGGGTAATAATAAGCACTTCATACCTTAAATTGATTCTTTTCCCTTCATTTTTTGATAGAAACTTTTTTCTACAGCTCATATGGCAGAATATGAGCTGTAGAAAGACTAATCATTCCATCATTGTTCACCTTTGTTCCATACCTATGCTTAACTTCCCCTTTCATTTCATCTCTTCTGTTATTTCATTTTCTAATGACTTCATTCTTCCGGCTTGTCTCTTGACCACTTTCCTTTTGCTCCCCCTCGTACACTCTCACCAAATGACCTTCCTGTCAAGGAGTGAGATACCTCTTCATAGTTTCACATCTTACACACACACACACACACACACACACACACACACACACACACACACACACACACACACACACACACACACACACACACACACAGTAGGGAAAGGCATTAAAATTACATGACAAGCACACCTTGGACCCTACCCGCAATCCGTGCTCATGGGATACCCTTTCAGACACATCAAATAGTAAAGCTTTTGACCTCCGCTTGCCCTAGCTGCCTCTGTGCACACTCACGCACATTAACACACTCACGCACACCAACACACTCATGCACACATATACAATTGTCCTCTGTGCATACACTGCAGATCCTTCTTCAATCGCACCCTATCTGGCTGAGACTCAAATTCCATTTCACGTCCGGTTTACTATTGATTTTACCCTCGCCACTATTCACCAGCTATACCCTCTGCACCCACACAACCACACATCCACACACACTATCCAATCTATTCTCTTTCTCGCCTCCCCTTTCATTCTCCCACTCCTGGTCACCCTGCTGCTCCTCTTTTACACTTTTTGTCTTCTCAGCTCATCCGTTCCTCCCTATCATGCAATCTCTGTGTGTGTGTGTGTGTGTGTGTGTGTGTGTGTGTGTGTGTGTGTGAGAGAGAGAGAGAGAAAAGAGAGAGAGAGAGAGAGCACAAGTATCAATCAGAGTTGAGGTGGATAATGAAGACAGTTCTTAAAACATAATTAGATATGCAAGTTGGCACATGCAACCATTATCTATCTCTCTCTCTCTCTCTCTCTCTCTCTCTCCACACACAGTATACAGAGAAGTGGACTGGCGCCAAAACAAGCCGTTGGGCTTTGAGGCCTCATTTCCATGTTGGAGCCCATTTTAACTAGCAGACTGACTCATTATTAATAATTAACACTCACAGTGACGCTCGGAAACAAAGCTCTGATATAAACACGGGTAAATCTTGACTGCATAATGTACAGATTCACACACACAGCGAACCACAGTGGGCGCTTTTCTCTCCACATTCCACCTCACCTTTGCAAGGTCTTTGTGCATTTACCTTTCATATTATTCTGAGCCTGTTGCTTCACTCACTCTACAAAGAAACAGCTATGGTGTTTACTTGCCACGCTCTGCCGCCTTACTGACTCACGTCATTCATTCAAGTCTTTCACCTTTTTATTCCCTTGCAGTCCTTTGTAGTACTTCATTCTCCCCATTTCTCAATTTCTATTTCTTTCCATTTGTTTTTAACTCTTACTACAAAGCTGGAAGCTCAAATCTATATGTGCCGTGTGCCTTTGTTTTCCTCCCCACAGTTTCTTCCATTCTCCCTCTAGGCAGCTCAAAGCCCACCTCGCTCCTGTCCCAGTGGATGCTGGTGAGACGGGCCTATCACGACACTGCTGGCCAGAGAGACATTAATATATCGCCACTCTGCTGCCCCTGCTCATCTGGGGAGGAACACAGTGGTGTGGGAGAGCAGGAGGGAAGGTGGAAACGAGAGGAAAGTGAAGAGAAGAAAAAAAAAGAATTGTAGGTGGGTCCTGCTATCCCTCAGCCTGTGCTGTCTAATTTACAAGCCTATTGGATTTTAGGCTAACATGAATCATGGCCCATAGAGGCATTGCTCCCTGACAGAATGACAGAAGGAATGAGTCACATCACTCCGAGTGTGCGTGCGTGTGTGTGTGAGGGGGGAGTGGAAGAGAGACAGCGGTATATTTAAACCTCTTTGAGATGGTACTAAAAGACATTTCTGTGGCAACAATGGAGCTTAGTTAGAATCCTCTCACAGCCACAGGACTGCATGTACTCCATTTTCGACGAGAACGGCTTCTTAGGAGTTTTAGAGTACTAGATGTAACTATTCGTACCCACATTGGCCATGCACAATGGTGGTAGGAGTATTCAGAGATGTTACTTCAGTAAAAGTATCACACCATGAAAATACTCATTGAGTAAACATTTGGCATTTAAAAGCTTATTGACGAAAAAGTATGAAGGTATTATCAGGAATATCCAGATTATCAGGATAGAACCAAAGTTACTGCTGATAAATGGCCCCTGTGTGTGTTGTGTTATTGTTTGTTACACCATTACGTTATTATTACTCATGCATTATTATATAAACAGTGTTTATTATGCATTAATCTGCTAATTATCTTCCCGATCAAACTATGAATGGTTTGGTTTGTTAAAGATAAACAATTTGTTTAAAAAAAAGGCCCATCACCACTACCCAGAGCTTTGTGGACAGATTTTATGAGCCGAGTTACCTTCGTAGCGTTGGTCAGGTACGATCTGGCCGCCTCCTTCAATGCATTCCACTCCTCCGTCTCCTCCTCTGTCACTTCTCTCCCCTCTCTTTCTTGCTGCTCCTTTGCTTTTTCCAGCTGGAGGTAGCACACCCAGCCGGAGAGGTACCACACCTGGGGGGCACAGAGAAAGAGAGGTGGGTTGGGGGTGTGGGGAGGATTCAGACAGAGAGAAAGTGTTCTTTGTTGCAGTAAGTGAGCTGTGACATGGGAGACAGATTTGTAACCCTCACGGAGCACGTCTGCATGAAATCTCACATCCGTCTTTGACAAACAGGTTTCACACATCGAACTTTGAATCACACAGACACACAAGCAATCAATCACTCACATAATAATAACTGTCAACCTGATCCAACCTTGACATATATTGTTCTCATTTACAAATGATGCATGCGTGTAAATGCACAGCTTACCAATTAATTCAGACTACCAATTTGTTTGTTATCTTTCTAGAGCAAAACATTACTTTGTTGAAACATTAACCAAAACATAATGTGATGAAATGAAAACTAAATTCCCTCCGGCAAATATCTTCTCTGCATTTAACATCACATCATACTCACAGGTTGTGTACAATATCCGTCATTACTTTAGAGGATGAAATATAGTTTATTATTCTCTTTATCTGACTATTAATTATTTCCCTCTACATAAATTGTGGAGGAACAGAAGTACCAGAGGCCTGGAGCCTGTTTCAAAAACGTTTTGAGAACCACGGGCACAAACATCTCATTTACAACACAATAGCTGAAAACACGAAGCTTCTTAATAAGAAAAGCATCCACACACTCTAGTTTGTGCCATGTTCCTTTACTGAGTCTTTTGATTATGTAGGTTTAATTATTAAATGTTTACATGGGCATCAGCAGTATCCTCTTATTTTAAATGCAGAGCTTTAGATCCATCAATGTGCTTCTTAACCTCTTCTGCTAACATACAACCCATAGTAAGATGATGACACAGACACACAACTCATTTCAAGACTCATTTCACCATGCTGAGGTGTTACGGATCTCTTAACTGGCTGTGATTGAACTTCATGAAAACCTCATAAATATATGTTAAATTAAAATGTAAAAAACCTAGAACATCCCTTGAAAAATAATCCTGTTGCTTCACAGAGTTCACACAGTGAGTGGAGGCATATTTTAAATTGTAAGTTAGTATGCTGAAACACACCAAAACAGTCTTCTCTTTCTTTACCATAATCACACTTTCTTTCTACCACATAATTACATATACTGTGCTATGCTTGCTCTTCCACCTCTAAACACAATCATGTTCAACTCTCAGTGAAGTTGGAGGTGTGTGTGTGCGCCTCTCATCTAAGGCCAAAGATCACCCACCCACTGTTCTTCAAGCACCAAGACACAAATATTCACTTTATTCATTATTCATCGAGGGCAGGGGCAGTAAGGACCTGCCCCTCTGCCAAATAGACCATTTAGCTAAAAAACAACACATCAAGGCATACCACACTGAATTCATAATTGCCACTAAGCATGCTGAGTGGGTGGCTACCCCCTGCAGCCAAACGTATCAGAACAACAGCTGCACTGGATAAATGTAGTAATGTTGCACAACCAGCAGTATGACATTTATATCACTCAAACGTTTTCTGTGAATGAGGAAATGTGTTGTATATTTGTGTATGTCCAGGAAAGAAACTAAAAATTGGATTAGTTAAATAACTAAATGTACTTCATGTATTCAAAACGGCTAGAACAAGGAAAAAAAGATACTTACAGATGGTACTCTATAATAATATCGGTGTTTGCTGTAAAGACGGCTTCAACACTCAAAATTGAAAAATGAAAAAAGTTGGCTAATTGAGAATTTTAGAGAACCCACTATTCACAGGCACAAGCCCAGACAGAGGCAAACATAATAAAATAAACTTTTCGTCTGTCAATCAAATCACGGAGACTTTTGTCATTTCAAAGTAAAGGCACGTCTTAGTTCCCATATGGTGCTGCTGAAGGAAGAACAAAAGCATCATGAATCAACTGAATACCTTTGAAACAAGATTTGCAAGGAACCAGCTCAGTTGTTTGTGCAGACGTAACGTTATATAAGGAAGACTCCAACTTTGAGATACGCAAGAGCAAAAAGACGGAGACGAAAGCTAACAACTTATCTACTGCAGTTGAAAGAGGAAATAAGAAAGAGAGTAACGCAGAGAGTGGAAGAAAGAGGGGGGAAGAGAGAGAGAGAGAGAAGGTAGTCAAATGCATCTGTCATACACTTCGGGTATCACCAATATGACTTAGCAACATAAGTGTGGTGCTACCTGACAGAACACTTTCTGACCATTAGAACTGGTGACTGTTTGCATGTGTGATTGGCTGCAGGCCCGCTCAAATCGATTGTCACAGCTGGAGATCTCTGGAGTAAGTTTAAAAGTTCAGCCCCCCAATGATTGCTCTCAATCTGTCAGCTCAGGGGTGCGTGTGGGTGGGAGGCTGAGCCTGAAGGGTGTGTGTGTGTGTGTGTGGGGGGGGGGGGGGGGGGGGAAGAGAGAGAGAGAGAGAGAGAGTTTGCTGTATTCTTGAATCTGTCACTCAGTAGAAAACCTTCACTTCATCTGCCACTGACAGGTGGGGATTAGGAGCACAATGACAGCACATACTTCCTCCTAAAGCACAGAAAATGTGTTGAGAGCCAGTAATGGCAAAGTATGGGTGTGTAGAAAACTCCTTTGTGGCTCAACAGAAGCAAATAGGTGCACAGGTTGAAGTTGTTTCCTTCCCTCTGGGCTGATAAAAGATGTACCTACAAGTTGGTCTGATCCAGCAGTAAGACTGTATCATAAAAGATATTCTGCAAGAGGACACGAGAAAAGACATCACGTATTCCTACGTCTTGACAAGTAACACACACGTGCACACACCCCTGACCACAGAGAACCGTCAAATAGCCTGATAAGGATAGGATAGGATTCATCCCCAGGGGGAAATTTAGTGATAATTGGACTTAAGTAAACCATTTTAGTTTTCACTACTGATGTAGCTGTGGTCGTGGTTGCTTTGAGATGTACATTTTTCATGTCAATCAAACAAATGTGCAGATTTAAGATTTGTTATTTCTATAAGCTCCATCAACCTCATCCATACTTTTTCTGTTGCTATTTTTTCATGGATACATCTAGGTGACTAGTTACCTTTGTGGGAAGTCCCATTGTTAATCCTAACAAAGCTCTGATTGGTCAATTGCTTCTACAGCCACGTGCACAACATCAGACCGACAGGTGTTACAAAACAAATAGAGACAGCCATGCTGGAAATACAAAACCAGTTAAAGCAAAACCAAAAACCCACATTTTCAGAGGCGCAAAGCTTGCCTGTATTTTACCAGCTAAAGAAAAGAATGAAAACACATTTTTTTAGACAAAAGAAAGCTGGGCCACTACATTGCTTACCTGGACTACTTCATCATCCTCGTCCAGAAGACCCTCCAGCACATCTACCGCCATCTAATGCAGAAAGACAAAGAGACATCGAGAGAGAGAGAGAGATGAGGGTCAAGAGGTTGAAATCAGATTTGAAATATTACTTTAACATCAGAGAATAGTCAGACATGAAAATTACTTTTTTAGGTTCAACAAATTCATCAGTGCACGCTCAAAGATAGAGAGCCTCGATCCATAAACAAGTAAGCACGCACAGATGGACGAGCGCGTAGTTGTTGCACACGGTGGTGCTGAGCATCTCCCAGGAAGCTCGATCAATCAGAGTGATCAGAAAGTCTGATAAGCGTCTATGAGATCGGCGTCCCAATCACGGCATCGTCGATAGCGACAAGACAACAGACATGGCCGTCAACACACTCACCAGTGCTTATCGCACAGTCAATAGTCACTTTGGCTGCTCGGTTCGTTTGCCCTTTAAATCCATTTACAGACGTTAACAGTCAATATATTCTGAACCAGCATCACTTCAAGGGATGCATGTTAAATTGTAATATCAGCCTGACCCATTGTCTCTATCACCCCCCTCCTCCTCCATTTGAGGTCTAACATGAGTTTAATGTTAGGTGACCTTTGCCATAGAGCATCTCTGTCTGGGTCAGACTCTGTGGGAAGTTTCTATTACAGAAAACAGACCTTGACTAAAGGAGGCTGTGTGTTTGGTTTGCTCTGCCTCGTTCCTTGTGTATTCTGTGGTGTGTGTGTGTGTGTGTGTGTGTGTGTGTGTGTGCGTGGCCCCAGGTGATGATATATTGATTTTTGTCAACTCCAGGTTGGAGGCGACTGTTAGCCAATCACCCGTGGTGAAGGGCAAGAATAAAAGACGCGCACGCACCTGTGCATGCGCTCAAACACACCGGCCACAAAGTCACACACTATAACAAAGCTACACACACTAGTGAGCACAACAACCAGCACTTGTTTCTTGTTAAGGCAGTCTTATTAGCCGAAGAGCTTCCTCATTTTTTCCCCTCCCGCCCTGTAGACTTCTCTTCTCTTTTCATTAAGCCTCCGTGCTTCCGGTGGCAATAAAGAGGTCAGCTGCCTGTGTAGACTGAGGGAGAGTCAGGTTAATTGAGGGCATCTCATTAAGAGTGTGCAAATGTCCATGTCAGGTAGTTGATTGATTGCTAGACCAATTATCAGCTGAAAACCCATTGTCTTTAATTAATTAATGGCTGATTAAAAATACACAAACAAAAACACCTAATCCCAGTTGACGATGAATGGATTCATGCCCAGCGTCAGAATTATCAACTTGACTTTCATTGAATCACACCGATGTGTCAGGCAGACACACAACCACGCACAACCACATGCATACAAGCCAAGCACTAGATATAAGAGATAGGAGTAAAGATCTGCCTGGGTAATAAACAACGGATAGAACAGGCAGTTTTGGAGCAACAAAAATAGAACAAGAGATATCTGCGAACCAGGATAAGTACGCAATGAAAACAATTATATCATCTCCAACTGTACTCCTTCCTAACTACACTGGTCAACCCAGAGGCGAGTGATTAAAGATTCAGAGATTATTAAGCCGCTTCACGCTCTAAACAACAACACGATTAGTATTCGCATGAAGATAAGGGGAAGAGAGGAGGTAGTACGAGGGAAAAAGTGTGGAAATTGGAAGGAAGGGCACAAAAAAAGTATCTTAATAAACAATGTCAAACTGGTCCACGAACAACGGTGCACCGCAAAGACACACAAACATACACGGCAAAGACACTACGTACATGCTGTCCTCTTTATTTCAAAGATTTTAAAAAGCAACACTCTAGGGAAGAACGCATTCATAATGGCCATTGTGAGCGTTAATGGCCATTGTGAGCGCGTGCAGTTTGTGTGTGTGTGTGTGCAGTTTGTGTGTGTGCGTGTGTTCTTCGGGCAATTTTGTTTAACAGAATCATTTTACCAGAGCGCATGGCAGAGACAGGAGAAAGACAAATCACTTTACAAGCGAGGGCAAGCAGTATCTCTAACACACAGAGACTCATACAAACACACACACACGCACAAACAGGGACGTCTACCCTTAAGTAAATAAATCCTGGGGGTGTCAGCGCTAACTGTACTTGCAAGCAAAATTGGAAAGTACAAGCTGCACTCCATCATGAGCTAAATTTAAGAAGAGAAATGTTCAAGGAACAACACGAAAGCTGACAAGAGTGACAACGACAAGGAGAGTAACTAACCATCAGCCGCTGTGAAAACTACGCCGAACAGACACCTTAATGGCTGTCAGGGGAGGCCGCCTGTCTGTGTGTCTGTTTGCTATGTGGCTAGTGAATTAATGGTGGTGATGGGTGATGATGATGATGGTAATTTGTGTGTCTGTGTTTGACAGCGTGAAAACTGTGGTCTCTGAGGGCCGCTTTGTTACTACAAAGCATATTTGTTTTTCCTTAAAACATGAAGTTTCATGTCAATGTAATAGAGCATACATTTAGGCCTACAAATAATAACTTTATTCTGAAATAGCTTTTATTATTAAAATTAAAGACATTATTGTAAAGCTTCCTCAAACTGATTATTTAGACCAACCAACCATCCAAAACTCAAAGATGTTCTTATAATTACAAAAGAAAAAAGAAGCAGCAAACGCTGAAATTGGGCAAAATAGAACCAAACATTGTTAGGTGTTCTTGCTTGATAAACGACTATAACTATTAATCAAACAATCATTTCTGAACTGGTTTAGTCTTTAAAATATCAGAAAAGAGTGAAAAATGGCCATCGCAATTTGCCCACAGCAATGCCTTCAATTGTTCAAATTCTCAAACCAACAATCCAAAACCCAAAGAAAAAAAACAACCAATTCTTGTTTAGTATTAATGAGTTTATCTTTCATCCATCAACATATCTATTAATTAACTAGATATTTCAGAAACTGGCCCATAAATATTTAAACAATTACATTTTCACAGTTGTCTCACTTATGCTGCTTTCAAGCACCCCTGGTGTGCTTCAACTAAATTGCCATTACAGCTATGGAAATCAGACCAATTTGGCATGCATTCAAGTGTTTCTCCTCAAAAGCAATCAAAAGAGTGGAAAAAAAGACCTTTAAAAGCATGTTGTGTTGCCTTCTTCTCCTTTCCAAAATAAGTCGCACAGATCCACATCTTACTGAGACAGAAGACTTTTGTTTTCAAGAATTTGTGAGCAAGTGTTTGTTATTTTTTTCAATGCTAATTTATTTACAAAGAGCATGAGACAAGTACAAATCCTCCAGTTGATCACATGGTTTCCATTCTTTCGACCCTTTATTATAGGAAACTCAAGTATCATAAAATAGCTGCTTTCTCAGCCAAATGTCATTTCATTTTGAACTTCTCATGCACACTAGGCTCACAAATTGATAGGAAAACTCTCTTTTAAAAAGAATCTTTCCTCAAAACCATTTTGGAAGTCATGACAGAGTCTGTTTTATAACAGATACATGTTTATACAGCACTGATACAATAATCATTTATGCTCAACCCATTATTGCAGAGGCTGTCCACGGGCGCATTGGTGACCACCTCTATTAATGTCATTAGAAATCAATTGGCTCTAATGAAATAACCCTGAAGAAACTCTCCAAGCAAAAATGGAAGAGGTGCTATTTCAGATTGCAAAGGTCATACATTCAATGTGTGAGCAATTTGTGTGGACCGTCACCTAGTAAAGTCACAAACGATAAGATGTTGTCTACCTACCATTGACAGCCTTTGTGGTTAATTTGTCACCACCATGCTCTATAGTGATCGCCACCCTCCAATAACTGTCCAGATAATATCATACACCCAGATAATTTGGACAACATAATGACACTATAATTTTGCTAAATACCTAATTTCCTCCAATTCAAACTACATAATGGTCCAAAGTGCATTCATGAGACAAATAGCTTAATCTCCAACAGAGACAGACACATGCTTTTTGACAAAGAACAGGGCAGTTATTCTACCACTTTTGTTGTTCTAAAAGGAACTATTATTTAGAAATAGCATTATACTCTCGCAAGCTACAGAAAACACAAATTATCTGATGTGTTTCTTTGGCATATATTTAAATTACATTTTCGGAGCCAAGGCTCAGTTTGGAAGACCAAACCAAATATTCACTATGGAAAGAAATACAGACAAATTGTCACACTCATGCACCCTTCTAAGAAGGGAGCCTTCAAACTGATACAGACTGGAAGCACACAACTTTACAGAGTTTACTTGTTAATAGATTTATAGTAGATAGTGAGTGTATGTGTGACAGAGGAGTAGAGGAAGAAAAGGGAAGAGAGGATGTCCCTATCAAATCCGACTAAGTCCCAGCCTCGGAGAGACAGACAGAAAATAGCTTGCTTCTACTCTAGCTCATTTTCCCTCAGAAACTTTCACATAGCTGCCGGCTAAAAGCATACGACCAACCTTGTTCATGGATATGTATCCATACAGCAAAATAAAGAACTCAGAATGTGTGCAGTTTGGGTTTCAGGCTTGATGACACCAACAGGAGGATGAAGACAAACGACATGTCAGATACAGATACTGGAGACCGAGACGTTGTCATTTCACTGACACACCTGACAGCCCATATCTCAGACACACACACACACACACACACACACACACACACACACACACACACACACACACACACACACACACACACACACACACACACACACACACACACACACACACACACACACACACACACACACACACACACACACACACACACACACACACACACACACACACACACACACGATTTAGGAGTGAGTGTGGGGGGGGGTGGGTGGGGGGAAGGACACTGTTCTCATTTCCTGTCAGTAATAACTATAAACCACTCAACAAGAGTGACTACAAATTAATCACGGGATCACAACAGAAAATAGTTAAACCGCTGTTGGTGTGGCAGTAATCACAGAAAAATTAATGACTTGAGTGGCTCACTGAAGGCAGTGAGCCACTCAAACCGAGGACATTAATACTAGAAATTGATGAGTGATCTAGAAGTGCGCCGTATCACCGATATAGCAGCAATTCAGCAGCAGCAATTCAGCAGCAGCAATTCAGCAGCAGCCCCCCCCCCCCCACACACAATCTCTCTCTCTCTCTCTCTCTCTCTCTCTCTCTCTCTCTCTCTCTCTCTCTCTCTCTCTCTCTCTCTCTCTCTCTCTCTCTCTCTCTCTCTCTCTCTCTCTCTCTCTCTCTCTCTCTCTCTCTCTCTCTCTCTCTCTCTCTCTCTCTCTCTCTCTCTCTCTCTCTCTCTCTCTCTCTCTCTCTCTCTCTCTCTCTCTCTCTCTCTCCTACACAGCCCTCCTTCCCTGTACGCCCCCTTACCCCTGTCCCTCTGTAAATATCACTCTTAAATTATTGAGACCATGGAGGGGATAAAGACCATGCATGGCCTTCCCACCTTCGGTGCTATTCACTAGAAAGGAAGCACAAACACACACACACACGCCAGGCCAACCTCCCCCCCGTGAAACAAATACAGACCAAAAACGGCACAGTGTGTGAGCACAACATTGTACCTCGAATTCCTCCGACTCAATGAGCAGTTTGGCAGTGGTGACGCGAGACTCGTATGGGGGGATCTCATCCTGGAGAGAAAAGACAACACCGTCACCTCGGCAGTGTTCACACAAACATAGTTCTTCCTTTGTCTGATAATAACACAATCCAATTTCAAGGTACTCCACATTCTGCAGCTATGTGGCTGTTAATCACAGCGAAAGTGTGGGCAGGCTGAGTTCAGATCAACCTGCTCATAAAGATAAGAGTCGTAACAGTGGTGCGACTGGGACTTTAGTCTCAAATCTTCATCCCAACCCCTCTTATATCACATTTACTCAGTATTTGAATGCCATCTATTTGGTGTCATTTAGAACCCATCCTCACTTTGACATTACAACCATTCCTTTCGCTAGGCCAAATTACCAGAACTAATTTGCTGATTTATCCTTTATACACTTTGCTTGTTTTGCCTTGTGCTTTCATATACACTCAGACCACACGCACAGGCGCACACGCGCACACATACACACACACACATACACACACACATACACACACACACACACACAGGTTTGTGGAATAGTTGTTCCATCTTTGTACTTTTTATTATCCCTCATTTTGATATTTCTTACTTTTTATCTCTACTGTGTACTCGTGTTTGTGCTGCACTGCAAAGCACACTGTGAAAATCCTGTTAGTTGAAAGAGCTTTATAAATAAACCGGGATCTTATGAGTGTGTGTTGCTGTCAGAGAAGTACTAAGCACATATCCAACTCACCTGCATGTCTTCCTCTGTGCTGAAAGAAGCTGCACTTTGTTTTTGGGCAGGTAGCCACACTCCAACACTCTTCAACAGGTATTCTTTGCCTTCCTGAAGACAGAAAAATGCATAAACAATTCAACTACAGCTAAACCTGCGCATATATATATATATATATATATATATATATATATATATATATATATATACATACACACACACAGATGATGAAGGCACGAAGTCAAATAAAAAGGAAATCATTTGAATACAAGTCACGTTTACAGGCTGGATCAGGAATACTCAATGTATGTCTTTTGATCAAACTGAGGTCAGCTCAATAGTTTTACAAAATTATTACCAGAGTATTTCTAAATAGACTGTTGCTGTATGTGGGATGATATTAAGTGTAACTGACGCCAGCCTGACCCCTAGAGTCTACAGCTAGTATTACAGAAATTACAACATAAAAGAGCTGTAAATGGATGAAAACCATGTGTTGGTATTCAACTCAAAGATACAATAGAGCCAAATAACTCACAAGTTGCAACGTCTAACGACTTTCAATTTTCTTGCAAAACCAAAATGGCCTTGAATGTTGTCTGCCCTTAATAACAGTTGGTAGAGCAGAAATACTTTAAATATATCTTTAACATTTTTTAATGAGAACAAATATTTATATAATTTGAAATATAATTAAGACATTATACCAAACTCATTGTCAGATGCTTCATACTGCAAAGTTCTTGTGATATATTTTACTAATTGAGCCAAATAGGTCGCTGCTCTCTCATTTATCAGATGACTATATGACCTCAATGATCTGCCCAGTAATTAACATTCCTATCGGCATGATCTGTCTGTGTGTATATATGCGTGGTGATGCAAGTGTCCATCTGCTGATTAATGGCATACAATTCAATTTGCTCAGAATAATTAACTCAGCAGATTCCTGCTTTAATGTGGTGATAACTCATCCTCTGTGTGTGTGTGTGTGTGTGTGTGTGTGTGCATGTGCGTGTGTGCATGGACTGACCTGGTTTCTCTCTGTACTGAACAGGTAACTTGCCATGAGCTGTAGAGCCTCAGGGTTGTCATGGTGATACTGTAATCCACGCTCAATGAACTCCTTGCACTTGTCTGCAGCTCCCTCTTCCATGCTACACACACACACACACACACACACACAAATCTCAACTCATTAAAAAAGTGGTAACAGGAAATGGGGCTACAACTTTCTGAGCGTTACTCTGTGTGCTCTAGTACCAGAGGTCTGTGAGGTAAATCTCAGCCATGGAGCAGTAGGCTACACAAACATCCTTCGCTGTGGGCAGCTCAGTGTCCTCATCTGGTTGGGCAGCAGCTCCGGCCTGAGCCTGCTTAAAGACCAGAGCGCAGAAGTCTTTAAAGTATAATAAATCAAAAGATAGTGAACATGGGATACAATTTGTTTTTATAATTATTAACAATTAAATTGTTAAATAAAGGAAAACGTAAATAAAAGGAAAACTATGCACAACTTCCCTGTATTCCTTGAAAAACTATTTGATATGTCATAGGGCTGAATAATCAAATGAATGGTGACTGAATTCCATTTAGCTGCTTCGGTTTCAGGGTCCTGGTTTTGTCAACGCTGGCTCACTGTCCTGGCTTACTGGGACACTTGACTAGAATGGAGCCATTGTTAATGTTATTAATATTAGTAAACAGCTTTGCTTTTTCAAAAGCTGTGAAAAAGGCCTATGAAGATTTGAATTACACAGAACAGCTCAACATTTTTCATAATTATGATATCTTACATTTGCTATGAAAATAATAATACAAAAGGACTGTTGAGTCAAACCCTTTTATGCTATTTGTTATAAAAAATGTCAGAAAAGTTATTTAAAATTACACCAATTATAAGAATGAAATAATGTAAGTTCGACAACATGTGCATTTAACTAGAATTGTTTTAGTGTAACATTAACATCCTTATACATAGATAATGCAACACCTTAAAGCTGAGCCATTATGAATAACTCTGTGCTGAGTATGTACACATGCCATTCATTTTCAGTTGAACTGACACTGCTTGATGGATCGATGTCATGATATAATAAGTATTCCATATATTGTTCAACAGCACCCTCTTGTGAAGATAAATACCATCACACTACAATTTAGCCTTGGGTGAAATAGCATCTCCCCCTAGTTGATGTTAAGTATGTACAACTAAGTAATAGAGGAAATGTGAGTGTGTATGGGGGTGCACTCACTGTGGTCTGTGCTCGTTTGTCCAATGTAGACAGCAGGACTTGTATTCCTTTAGTGTAGTAGTTCACTGCCTCCTGGCCTGTGTGGATTTGACCCAGGTACAAGTACTTACTGTGGCCTTCATCTGGGCTCAGCTCCACTGCATGCAGAAAAGCTTAAAGATAATTGGTCAAGGAGGCTCACTCCACTCAAACAACATGATATATATATATCAGTGTTATATCCGTGTTTAAATTAGATGACTGGGTTACTGACATGCACACAAGAGGAAAGAATAAACCTGCATAAAAGGATATTCCCTTAGCTTTCTGTGTGTCCCCTAGTTCAGAGCAGATGTGTCCCTGCATGTCTAGAGCTTGCAGGTTGGTGGACTCCACATCCAGGGCTCGTTGACAGAAAAGGCCAGCCATCTCAAAGTCAAAACTGTCCATGCATTCTTCTGTCTGTACGAAAGATGATCACATGACATAACAAAGAGATAGATGATCAGAATTTAGAAATGCATTTAAAAAGGCATGTCTTTGGATATATTGTCAATGTCACCTTTTCTAGTAGCTGTAGAACAGAGTACTTCTCAGCTGTCTTCTTTTTGGCTTTTTCGTGCACTCTTAGTTTCATCCTTTCTTGAGGCGACAATCCAACAAATCCTGCATCTGCTGTACATAAATAAGCGGAGAGTAAACGTTAGTGTGGGCTCATTTGGTCTCGTTCATAGTTCAAATCAAAGCGTAACAGATTCATTTCCAATAACTTCAACTGCGATCAGAGGGGTTAAAGTTACATACGAACTAGCAAAATGGTGTGCGAATTAACAAAATTACTGTTTGGGCGAGTGTCTTTCCTCTTCGGCTTGGTTTTCTTTTTGCCCTTTGCTTGTCCTCCCATAGTGGTAAAAATACAGCTGATATTTGTACAAGTTCTGTCTTCAAAACAGACTTTTTCCAAAGTGTGAAGCTCACACACGCGTATGTCTGAGCTGGAGGGATGCAGTGCGCATGCTCTAAACGGGAACTGGGTGACTGCTACGGAGAGAGGTAGTGGACAGAACGAGCGGTTTGATATAATGGGAAAAACAACATTTACATGGTAAAAGGTCTGTCATTTTATTAGACATTGCGTTTGAACGCATTATTTAATACTGACGTATGCTTAGACTCACACAATGTAAATTGTTTTCCCTCAAAGCGCTGATTTCTTAAGGCAGGCTTTAATTTATTTAAACGATTCCCTTTTTGTGGGCGGGTGCTCAATATGATTGACAAGCCCGTCGGCCATTGAGGTAACACCTTGAAGCTGAACCCCTTGACGCATCGGGAACTTTCTGGATTGCAACCAATTGGAAGCCACGTCAAAACGTACGTACTTTTTTTTTTTTAACAATACTGTTGTAAATAAACGAATGACAGAGAGACGCTGCTGATAGTGAAATAGCTACCACAATATATAGCTAGCTAACTATCAATACGGATTCCCGTTACTCGACTGTGTATCAAGGTAAGTCAGATTAAACCTTTTCTAATTTACGGCCAACCGTCACACAACAACTAGCTATTACCGGCGTAGCTTTAATGTGAGAGGTGATGGAGTGACAAAGAAATTAAAGATTAGCTGCTATACTGCTAACGCTAACTGCTGACGTTATCACGTCAATTCAGCTCTTTATAAAAATCACTAACCGCTATAGTTTAACGAGGTAGTGTAAGAAGTGTGTCAGCCCTTTTCCTGCTCTCAGTAACGTTACTTCATTACTAACAACTGGACGTTCACTCAACTGTTCGCCTTCTCGGTTGTTAAAAATACGAGTAGGCTGTCCAGCGTTACACTGATAAGTATAAACTAGCTACCTATATCGCGCCATTATCTCCTCGTGCAATAAAGTTATGTGTATTTAAACATGGTGTTCCCCTGCAGATGGTGTGCTTTTGTCCCATTGCTTTGCAGGCTGCTGTGGTTACGTTGATGTCATTCCCACCCGCCAGTTTGCTGCCAGCCACTAGAGTCAGACTGTGTCGAGCAGCACAGGTAGCTCGTGGCCGATGCCACAGGCTCGACCTGCCGAGAAAAGGGGACTGTCAACCTCAGAAAGAGCTGCCAAGTTGGCCTCAACAACAGCCTTCTCTTGTTCTCTTGTGCCTGTAGACTCACCGGCTGTGAATTATTGTCATGTCGGATTTAAATAAAGAGGTGGTGGATCTGGTTTGGGGGAGACCCTCTCGTGGAGTTGTGTCAGCCTCCATCTTCCGTAGATGGACCCAAGGTACGATGCTTTGTTTTTTAATGTTTTTTTAAAAGGGAAATGCACTCAAAACCGGTTTGTTTGGCCATGAACCGTTGAGAGCAAAGTGTATCCCGGGTTTAATTCTAACCAAAAGAGGTAATGTCTTCTGATAGGTCACCCTCTACAGGTCAGATAAGTAGAACATACCCTTCTGTTGTGTAGTAGTTTAGTATGACTATTGCACATGATCATTCCTGCTATAGAGTTTAGTCAGTGGTCTCTAATGTGAGCATGCATGCGCTTTTTAATGTCTGCAGGGTGAAATTGTAAAAAAAAAAATCCTGACTTATTTGATATTACTGTGAACCTTTTTAATGTTGTCTTGTTGCCTCTGTCTTTATTACAGGATTTGCTTTTTGTGAGAATGAGCAAACGGCACTGGAGCAGTTTGAAGGAGGTCCGTGTGCTGTCCTTGCACCTGTCCAGGTATGGTCTAGTTTTACATTCTTGCAGTAATGTCAGGCCCGAGTATCAATTTCCATTTACTCCTATTTTACAGTTAGCCAGCTTTTACACCTGTCAGACTTACTTTGTTACTTAGTCTGTGAGTCTTATAGGTGTATACATTGGTGGCAATGCTTAATTGACTAAAATATTATTGATTATACAAAAATAAAGGAAACAGACAAGTCTGTGAGAGCAGACTGGATCAAGAATACCAAGTGTACCAAAATATATAATATAAGAATAGAATATTTTCCTAAGTTTGTGTTTCTTTACAGGCTTTCCTCCTGAAGAACATTCTCTTCAACAGAGAAAGTTCAAACTGGAGACAGATAACAGGTAGCTTGTCCACAGCTTGTGCTATTGTTTTATGGAGTTGTATGGCTTGTTATATCGTCTATCTTTTATGTTTGTGTCTGTTAGAGGAGGAGCAGAAAACAGCACTGTGTTCCACGCTAAGTGAAATCCTTGAGTCTGCTTGCACCAGCCCCTCCACTGGTTTCTGCCTGGTGACTTGGGCAAAAGGACAAATCCCACATACTAGCACGCACACCAACACACAGTCGCAAACGCGGGACTTGCCGGCGCCAGAGAGCAGCCAGCCGCCACAGGAACAGCAGCCCAGTAAGTCCTATGTCTGTCACATTCAGAATGACAGTGTACAAAAAAAACTTCTCACTGAACCATTTGTAGTTTTTTTTTCTATGCCATGCTCTGATGTTACCATGGATGTGTGTTTTTAATGTGTCTTGCTGCTTTAGCTGCTGAGGACCTTGGTTTTGAGCGATTTCACAGTGCTCTCCAGTAAGTGACTATAGATAACACCATGCATATTTATACTCAAAGCAGATAATCTTGTCATTAGAACATTATAAAACTGGGTTTCTGGGGGGGATTACGACTTCACAAATTCTTGTTTTACAATTGCCATTATGCAATACTGGGAACATCATATTTATCATATTTGTATTAGTAGAGGGTATGATTGTTTTTTGATTAATCTAGTCTGCAAGAATTAGCTTTCACATTGAATTGGCTATGTCTCTCACAATTTGCTGACTCAGCGCTCTCATTAATTGCCTAGTTTAAAAACAGTTCTTACACACTGTCCCACACGGCCAAACTAAGTGTATGCAAGGCTGAGTTGGCCAGTATAATTATTGATATTTCATCACACAGCATACTGGCACCTGAGACCACAGTCAGTAAAAAGCAGTGCTTACTCAGTGAAGAAGTGCATGCTAACTTAGACCAACAACTCCACTTTCAAGCTTTGCAGGGTGGAGTAAAAGAGGGTAGTGACTCTAAATAGACGAGATTAGATTTGTCTTTTCCTTCTGATGCATTTAATTGATTTCTTCCCAATTGTGAAAGTTATTCTTACCAAGTGGACATGACGAATACAATTAATACGCTAGTGTCATTGATCGTATAACCCAACACATCTTTTGTTTTTTGAGTGTTTCATAAATGACCCTGATGTTTGTTCCCATCCTGCAGTAAGCGGACTGTAATGTCAGTGTCTGGTCTCAGAGAGGAGGTGTTGTCCCTCTACCACACCTGGAGGGGGTGCTGTGGAGTCTTGCTATTCCTCTACTCTGTCATTTTAACCAAGGTAAAGAAAAGGAAAAAGCTGGATAGAGAGATGGATGGAAATATTGAATACTAATTGGAAATACTAATGTTGTCTCTGGTAGAACATTTATTAAGTAATGTACAAAGTGATAATCAACTAAGACATTTTTGAATACCTGCTGCAGGTAATTAGATTTTGACATTATTAAGGGGACTTTATAGTTATGGTGTTATACCAGTTTTGTTGTCTTTTTTTCCTTTGTGTTGGATACATGTTCAAATACACAAACAATTAAATGCAGACTTACCTCTTCTGTCCAGGGAATAGAGAATATAAGAAATGAGATCCAGGACACAATGGAGCCTCTCATAGACCGTGTGCATGGCCATGGCAGGTATTAAAACACCTTTCTTCAATAGTTAGACTTCAACAAAAACAGTTAAACATCATTGCAAGGTCTTTTCTTGTGTGGTTATGTTGGATATCTTTTGTTTTCTCTCAAACTCTTTATGTCTCCTTTCCTATCTATCTTTTTAGTCAGAGCTTTGTGAACCTCCTTGTAACTGGCCATGCTGTTTCTAATGTCTGGGACGGAGACCGGGAATGCTCTGGCATGAGTAAGACTTCCGTGAACCAACTGCATTCGCACATACACGCCATTTTTACACAACAGACATGCATGAAACTCAGTATTGTGGCCCTTATTTTTACCTTTCCACCAGAGGGCAACACATCTTGCATCCAACAGCAGTGTCCACAAAAGCCACAAACTAATGACAGTTTGACGTAATTTAACAAATTCTCATTTTCTTTTTCTTTTTTCTCCATGTCATTGTAGAACTGCATGGTATTTATAAACAGGCATCAGTTGGCTTCCTGACGCTGATGGAATCTCTCCGCTACTGCAAGGTACAGATGCATACAGGTTCCCAAAACATTCTGCAAAAGCAAATTGTTAAAAGTTTGTTCATGGCAAATACACATAGTATTATTTGTATTTATTTTTTAAGAAGAAGACTCTCTCTATGAATTGAGATCCCACACTATAAACTCAGATAGTGCTAGAAAAACAAATAAATGCTCACTGTTACTTGTGACTCTAAGATGTAGGACATATCTTACGTTTGAACACCGACCACAGTGAAAGCTACACTGTGAAAATGTGTGTTTGGTAGAAACAGTCCCACAAAATAACTGTAAACCCTCTTCTACTCTTTCTCACTACACTTTTATTTTCCTGTCCTAAAAACAGATCAGAAAATAAATGTATAAATACATGTGACGTGACATATTCATCTTGAAAAACAAGAATCGTGTTTGGAATTTATTTATCATTGCCAAAATAAGTACGCTATAAAAAGTAAGTAGCTGGAACAAGTTAAGAGCAAGCAGATGGTTGCCAAAGAGTGTTAAGATTGATTTTAGAGACCAACTCATATCAAATAAGGTGAGGTATGCTCATATGTACGCAATCAAGTTGAAGCTGTATATCTAGATCAGCCAACAACAAATAAGAGAAGATCCAAGTGAAAATTAAGTGATATTGACATTGTTGATATTCATTTCGTTATGTAGTACTATCAGGATCTGGAGAGGTATTTCGCTGTTCATATGCTGTGACATGTAATCTCTGTTCAAATATGAATGACTGATGTTAATCTTTTAACAATTACTGATTCATGTTGACGATGACTGAAATAAGACATTATTATATTACATTATTTTATTGTGTGTGTTTCAGGTCGGGACATTCCTCAAGTCTCCAAAATTCCCTATTTGGATTCTTGGCAGTGAAACTCACCTCTCTGTGTTTTTTGCCAAGGCAAGTTCAATACGCTCCTCCATAAGCAACACATATTTCACTTACAAAGACACACAGTGCGTAAGGTGAGCCAGTCTCCTCAGCAAGTTGGAAAAACCAAAATATGGAATGTGTTTAACCGATTTAATACAGTGCAGGTCAGATATCAATGTGGGGATAAAAAGAGGGAGAGGGGAGGGAATATAGTGCAGGAGATGGTCATATATGGACAGTGCTGATCTTGAGTTTTCAGCTAACCAGGGGAAAAAAACTTCTTCATGTTCTCTCTTTCTCATTCTCACACACATCTTAACCATCGGTGATCAACTAAACAATGTGTTCATAATATATGACAGTAATGTAAATTGCTGAAGTTGGGCAGCAAATCCAGCGAGCGCTTCCATTTACAGTATATAATTCGGTCTCCCCTCACTGTCCGGTTCATAAGAAACAACACTCAGGCACTAACTAACACACACTTCTTTCAGCATATGCATGTTTGAGTTTCCACTGCATCTCAATAAATATTAAGGATAGGAAAATTAGACTGAGATATAGAAGCAGCTGCTTCATTTGAGAACCTATGATAATAGCAATGACACACTGTTGATTTACTGAAAATTAGATAGATGTCCCAAATGAGGTGTTAAGAGATTAAAGGAAAGATTTTTAAAAAGCAAGACACCTCTCTCAAAGGTAGTGAAGCTCTTTTGTTCACTCACTTGCCCAGTATCTGGTTTGTTTTTAGTTGGGAATGTTTCTGTTGTTTACATGTCAGTAACATCAAATACAAATCCTGTCTCCACTTCAAAGTTTGGCAAAGGAAGTAAAGTGGAATGCAAGAGCAAAGGTTATGTACCGGAATTAACCACCAAAGATTGTGAATGCAACCTAAACAAATGGGCTTTTCAGACCTGTGTGCATTCAGTGAGTGGCCAGATATTTATTTGGTGGAGAAACTTTGCATCAAACGCGAGAAATTACGATCCACTTGATGCTTGCAGCTACGTTGTCTGTGCTCTTGTACTAAACGTCAAACACCACGACTCTTGAGTTTTGAATTGAGTTATAAAATTAGCGCTACAAACATGAGTATTTGTGATCGTGTCCTCAGTCCAATAGTCTAAAATGTCTAATAGCGTACAGCCACAGACCCCCAACCAGTGTTTGGATTGAACGAGCGACCATCTTAACCGGTTTCTCTTCGGGACGACAGCTGTTAAAAACACGTAGGTGTCCTCATAAAAAAAAAAAAAACGTTTTATTTAATTATCTATGGCAACCATTAAGTTTCTATGATCAACCAGTCAACAATTAACACAGTCACTTATTAAACTGAAACACCTGTTGCTCTGAAAATGTAGAAGTTGAATCTGCTGTTGGAATATCAATTCTGAAAATGCGACAACCAGACATTCTGGTCAGTTTTACTTAAATGTCAAAAGCTTGCTAACTACTCTGGATGGCTGGGGCATGACACTTCTGATGCCAACATGCATAAGTATATTTTTGAAATCTGATTTAAAACGGCCTGTAATGGTAATAACAAGGGCTTGATTCTAAAGGACTGCTCCGTGCAAGTTGTTGCATTCTGGACGCTTGTCTTCTGTGAGTTCTCTTGAACTGTAGGTGGCTTTGTGTGACGGGAAGAACGGCGCAGGAAACAAAACTGTAACCAGGTTCATTTTGTCAAAATGCAGGAAAAACAATCTAGACTTCCTAAAAGGGTTCCTGTGCTCTCTAAAAGAACCATGAGATCCTTCTCCTACAGCATCAACTCAGATATGCACCATGCCTCAAGGAGTGTATATAATGCACAACCTGATTGAGGTCAACCCTACTGTTGTAATTTTGAGAGAAACATTGGCTCTTGGATAGAAGTTTCATTAGATGATTGTGCTAGTGTGGATGTGTGTACACACTTGCCCAGTTTCCACTCGGACAAGCATGTTTATCATCTCGATCAGGGAACACGTTACATGATACATTGCTGTAGCCTGTGAAGTAAGCTAGCAGGTTTGGTTGTAACAAATCGATTCTCCCTGCTGTTGTGAAACTGGCACCAGAGAGGCAGAAAAATCCCAGGCAATCATCTCCATCATAACGCCACACCCTTATTATAACATTGATTAAAAGCTCTGTTACATACATTAAGCTCAAGCCTGCGAGGGAAGTAGATCATATGTTGGCTCAGTGATGAACCAAAGTCGTCATGCATGCGCTGATGACCAGACTTACCGATTGATACAACTCCCCCGGCACTAGTGACATGTTCATATATACACACACACATTCCAGAGCCCGGGGAACCTCATCCTGATTAGCATGTGTGTGTGTGTGTGTGTGTGTGTGTGTGTGTGTGTGTGTGTGTGTGTGTGTGTGTGTGTGTGTGTGTGTGTGTGTGTGTGTGTGTGTGTGTGTGTGTGTGTGTGTGTGTGTGTGTGTGTGTGTGTGTGTGTGTGTGTGTGTGTGTGTGTGTGGGGCTTCAGGTGGATGGTTTCCTTTAGGGAATGTGATTCCAGAGTTCCCATCTGGATCCATTTGTCCCATTGGAGACTGGGAACACACTTGAACACATGCATGACAACTGACGTACATAGCTGACGCTACACTGTGCCGCCTCTAAAACGTTGAGCCTAAGCTGAGGGGGGAAAGACATGGGGCAAGGGCGGTCTGCTGGTGGACCGCACTCAGCGACTCAGTGTGACCCTGTCCTCCTTGAAAGGGAATCAATGTTTGGAGCTAATTTGAAGCACACAGATTTCCCAGGCTTGGTGATACAAAAATACACGCTACCTGGTTATGTAGCTTTTAGCTCCGATATAGAGCCATCCCCACAAAAGCAGAAAACCTGATCCCTGCTTCTGATGTGTCAGCGCCTCCTTATGTCTGCCATTGGGGACGGGTGTGTATTCCCCTGAGTCGCTGTCAGTGTGTGACTGTGGCTTTCAGGCCATCAGCTTAATAGCATTAGTGTTTTTATCTAATCTACCTACACAAAGGTCATTCCACCAACTCTGATTCCTACCCACAGCACCCCCCACATTCTCTATCCTCTGTTGTATTAATGTGTGTGTGTGTGTGTGATTGTGTGTGTGTGCACATGAGAGAGTCTGAGTGTGTATAATGGCATGTAATGGGATCCGTTTTTGGATGAGAGTTTCTGAAACACCAGAGGAAGGAGACAGACAGAGAGAAGGAGAAGAAGGGATGGGTGATGTATGAGACATATCATGCAATATGTTTAATAATATCGTTCTTCCTTCCTTTCCCCCTCCTTTCCTGTCTTTGAAAAAAACTATCCACAGTAAAGGTTTCTCTTGGGCACCTCCGCCAACCTCTTCAGATTATTGGTCCCTCATGGGAAGGAAAGAGGAAGAAAGGAAGTAGAAAGGAAGGATGCACTTTAAAGAGTGGAGCAGTGGTCACTTGGGAAAGGGGGGGGGGGGCGCTGATCCTCCTGTGACATTTCACATTTCTTCTCTTTCCTCTCCCGCTGAGTGATGAGGTTCACAGACTGTATCTCTGTTTCTCAAGGGAGTTCATGTGTGTGTATGTGTACAGTAGTCGTGTTCTGGGTCAGTGATTTACTAGAGAGAGCAGCCGCTGTGGCGCTTCGTGTCCCTTAAGACTCAAACTCCTGTCTGCAAAATGTGCTTCGTGGACTTGTAAGGACCAGGAACTTAAAATGCAAGTGAGCAGACACCGTTAATGTAGGTCCGTTTGTTTCAGTCAGACTTTATTGGCATAAAAAAAGTAATCGTGTTGTGCGACATATCGGTACTGTTAAAGTATCACATTTAAAACCCCGAAAATACCCCACATTATTCGTACCAATAATTTTAAGAATGACTGTTTGAATAAGAGCCATTTTTCCGTGTCGCGTCGGTGTGTGAAAGCAGGGCAATCTGCTTCCCCTGCTGCACGTATAGTGGGTGTGTTTTTCTCTCATGCACGCTGCAAATACAAGTGCTCGTGCCGACCACCCACGGCTTGTCGACAAAGCAGTATCATAGAGTGAAATATGTCACTAAAGTGTTATGAAGGGTTATGAATTGCGCCTATACTTATGACGCAAATACACACAGTAAAAGCCCTAGACATATATGCTACATCGCTGTTTATCAGCAGTAACCTAAATTCACTTTTCGCATTTCGCAAAGGAGCAACTCAACAAAATTGCTGAAATTACTGCTACTTTTTTGTCTTGCTCTGACATTTTCAAAATGTTCAGAATCAAAAAAAGAGATTGTATGTGTTTTTATCTTCTATTTTCTTTTTCTGATCTTTTAGTTTTGGTATCATTTCCGTATCGAGATACTTTAGGCAAGTATAAAATTGGTATTGTAACAGCACTACACAGTAAATGTACCGTATTGCCAATAGGGCTGGGCTATATCTTTAAACATCCTGATCGCAGAAATATCTTTTGTACTAATATTCTAAAGGTTGATTTATTACCATTTTCCAGAGCTTTCAACTGCAGCCTTCTCCAGTCAATGAAATTTGATCAGGTGTCAAAGCTAGTAAGAGGATTTTGAGTTTAGAATAGTATATTGCAAACTAAGTGTTCAATAAGGAGCCCCCAATAATGATATCCGAGCAAAATGTGCTAAATCAGACACGGTAAATTATGTTCCACCGTTATGCATTACATGAGACCAACTTTTCATATTAATTAGTGATTCGAACAACAGAATTAGAAAATGATAATATGATATGTTCATATAAACACAATACGATGCCAGTGAATTTGTATACAATAATACTTTATTATACTTGTCCCCCCAAGTGTACTGAAAGGTAGTCGGAAAACAAGTTTGTGCTTTCTGTTAAAGAGGATTACTTTCTGTCCTATGTATGATCAGAGGGTGCGGGCCACAGACGAACACAAAGTAACAAAGCGGAGTACATTAACAGTCATTAATAATCTGTGACAGGTCAGGCATTATTCTTCCTTTTCCCCTGTGTGTCGTTTTCTGTCATTGGACCCAACATTACGCTATATAAGGTGTTGCCTCTCTTTTATGATGAGACACTGTCTTTCTCATCCAAGACAGCCCCATAAATCACTACTTTGTACTGTCGCTCACATCTGAAACACACACACACACACACACACACACGATACAGAAGATACTGCAGACACTCCTTTTGTACTAAGAGAGATAGGTTTTCCATTGTTTTCTGTACTAATCACATGTGACACCGGCTATTTAAGGTGAACAAAATAAACACATACTCTCTAGATTACACGCCATTGCACACCGATTCCCTCCTCAGTTTCCTCCTCAGCCTGTCATGTGGTGTGGCTGTCGCTGCCTGTTAGGAACAAGGCAGGAGACACTGTCCGAGACCTCTGCTTTGTTGTCTTGAAACTGATCCCTTCAGACGCACTCTATGGCCACTCAGAGCCTCTCAGCACAAACAATAGCTCTTTGGCTGGACCGGAGGGAAAGAGAGTAATTCTAGTAAAGTACTATGCCTACCTGTCTTTCTTGAGTACCTACCTGCAAGTTGAGATAAAGAAAAAAAAGGGTGGTGGGGGGGGGGGGGTTAAGCAAGAATGGGAAAAAGAAAAGTCAAGGGTTTGGGGAGAGGAAATACTCAGTGTAGTAGCTACTTAGCACAGGAAAGGGGTAGAATTGGGCAAGAGACAGAACAAGAGAGGAAAAGGGCCTATAGGATATGAGTTGTCAACCTAAGAGAGCCACTAAGTCTAGTGGGAAGACAGCAACAGAAGTGCAGATGGCAAGAGTTGAAGGTTTAGGCAATGGTCAGTAGATCCTCCCCAAAAAGACTCTTTAAAAAAAGACACCCTCTTTATCTAGGAGGGTGTTATGCAGGAAGTCTGGTCTGATGATAAGAACCAGAATGAAGACATATTTGAAGTTCTGCATTACTTTGTGTGTTGTTCTGTTGAGGGGTTCAAGGTTTTTTTGCAAAAAAGTCGGATTGTGGTGATTTGGAATGTGCTCCTTGATTACATAATGCACTCTTACACTTTTACTGATGCCAGGTCCTTTTGTGAGTGTGTGTGTGTCATTGTAATAGATCACTGCATGAATATTTGGGCAAATTGAAAGAGCAGGATGCCAGCTTGTATTTGAGTATAAGCAAACAACCTTCAGCAGGGGACAGGCCTAATTATTGCAGCTTCTCTCTCTTACACAGACATGCATACGCTCACACATGCTGTAACACAGTGGGATTGGGAGGATAGAAATGCGGAGACACGAAAACAGATACACACACACACGCACACACACACACACACACCTTCCCTGTGGAGTGTGTTAGCTCCATGACATGTTTTCAAACTCAGCAGCGTCTTCCTCAGGCCTCTAATAAAACATAGATCAAAGACAGCCAGGCAGACCTGTCATCGCACACACAATCACCTAATTTGTCTGTGCATGATCTTATGCTCACACATGTCTTTTCTATGTGTTCATTAGCCCCATATTGGCGTGTACAGGTTAGCAATTACGGTATGTTTTAAGGTGTTGTTTTTTTGTAGATGACCACTTACGAGTGTTTGGCTTCCGGTATAGTGTTGCCATCTTGTAACTGTGGTATTACCAGGTGATTTACTCAGACTGTGTCCGTCTTGCTCCGGAAGATAATAAACAGTTTTACCGAGCTTTGGTTCACAAGGCACATTGGACTTTAAGCAGCATAATTGTATATGGCAGCCTATGATTGGCTAGCCGCTCATCCCCTTGGGAAGAGATGCATGTGTTCTTAGGTCAAACAGTGTTTCGAGACACATGCTCCACTGTTAATCCTACCTAGTATGTTCGTCTTTAGGCTGCAGTCAACTTTTCTTTTAGCACTTTACTCCTCCCAACACACCATAATGACCCTTGTTCACCCCTGTAAGTGAAACCCAGACAAATCTAGCTTATGACAAATCTACCTTTTAGATTTATGGAGCCTGTAATGTTAACAAACCAGGACCCAGCTATACTCAGTGACAGAACAGTGTGTGAGCGCATGTTCACTGGCCTGTGCCTGTTTTCTTTGCATCTGAAGAGCCGGCAGCTGGGAGTCATCTCTTCTCAATGTGTCCCTCTGAAGGCCCCCCTCCACACACACACACACACACACACACACACTCCCATTCCCTGAGTTAACCCTGAATATGTTAATAAGTGGACCATGAAACCCTAGCAGCCTGCGTGAATCTGAGGCTCAAGCTTTAATAAAGGCCAGCTAAAGGAGATGAGCAGGGTTCATTTGCTTATCCAAAAACATTGTGTGTTTGTCCAGCGCTTTGTTGTCATAAATACACTCCCTCCCTCACTCGTAAGGAAAAACAGTGAGAACTCTTTGACTCTCGCCTAAACACACTTTGCGTGTGTGTGTGTGTGTGTGTGTGTCTTCTCTTTGAGAAGTATCTCATTTCATCCTCTCGTAAACATATCCCTTCTATCTCCTCTGATTTTCTTAATTACATTTCATCAAATGGTTATGTCATATAGTGTATTTTTAAGGAACCATGAGACCCTTACTTTCATCATTGTTTGCTTGCAATGTTGATAATCAGAAAGTGATGGTTATTCAGCTTTTAAACTTACTGTAAGCTCTGGGCAAATATAAGATTAGAGATGGCAAAAGTAAGACGTTCCTATCCCATGAGATCTTTCTCTGGGTTCTGAGTGTTAAGTTTTTCATTCCAACACAAAATTGGGAATTCAAAGTATCATCCAACCACATCCAAAGGTAAAATGTTTACACCTGTTTAGAAAGGCCACACTCAAAGGCACTCTTTTGATGTATTTTGTATTATTTGGGGTGGCGTTTATGTTTTAATCAGTTGCACAATTGAAAAGGGACGATAGTAGTTGTATGAAAAATGTAAAAGCAGATGTGATTCTCTGTTTCAGAAAGTTAAACAAATTGTCATGCAAGTTGACGGGTTTTATATTCCGTTAGATGATCTGCCATGCATTTTGTCTGAAGCATATTGAGTCACTTTGTGTAGAAGGAACAATGAAGTGTTCATTTAATTAGCTTCTACATTATAGGCCAGTCTAAAGAGGCATCACCCTCTTCTCCTTATGCATATACACACGCACATTTCTTATCTCCCTGCCAACACTGCTCTTTCTAAACTTCAGCAACAAACAAACACGATAGAGCTCGTCATAAATCAAGGGTTGTATATGTAAGACTCAATTTCCTGATTGTGTGTTTGGAGTGAAAACATGCCGTCTAACTTTATCAGCAGATCAGTTAATAACCCATTGGATGCTGGTGATTGCACTTGCCCCTTAGATTACATATAGACACACACAGACACATGTACACACACACATACACATTGTACATTAGCAGTGCATTACACACTACTGCTATGGGTGTCGCTGTATGTTGACGGTTCACTGTAGTGTGTTGTTCATCACTGCCTTGACAAAAGTAGTTAACGTTTGAGAGTTGTAAGTAGACCTAGGTGGTTGTTCTAATGTTTCAGCACTAATGAAGCCACATTCTCCACAATGTGATGTAATTGTTAATCTCATCCCTGCTCGATCACTGTGTTCACTGTCTCACTGCAATCCTCCTCACTTTAGTCCAAAATCACTGTGTGGTCACTTTTAGGTCATACCTCTTGTGTTGCTATGCACAACCTCTCACTTTTTGCACTTCTCTTTCTCGCTCATTAATTTCTCCCTATCGCTCTGTTTCTCCTTCCCTGTAGGAGATGTCCCTGGTATGTCCAGAGTCTCCATTGGAACAGGCAAGGAGGGTCTTCCAGTCCTTTGATCCCGAAGGTAATGAACAAAGTGTTTGTTTCATGGACATTTTACACCTTATCATTACGTTGCTCTCTCGGCCTTCACCTTCAGCACACTTGTTTTCATAAACCATTCTCATTAGTACACCAGCTTTATGAAAATCCTGTCACACCGATGTACTTTGATTAATTCAAACTTTCATTCTAGAGCTATGAGCCAACAACATCCTGGACCTGTTGTATTTCTCTTCCCTTCTTCCTGGTAAAGCAGATGCATTTATAACCTCCACTGCCCTCCTCGCCTCTTCTTTCTTGTTTCTCGTCTCCATTATTGTTCTTCTGCAGGCAGAACGAGGGTCTGTTTCTCTCCCTTCATCTCCACTGTTGTTGTTTAGGTTGGTGAGATCAGCTCCTCTTACAGCTGAGTCAACCTTCCCGCTCTTTCACTCTCCTCCTCGTTTTCCTCGACCGTCTTTCTTGTCACTTCGAGGTGGCTGAGCTAAAAGGCACGGGGAAGGAAACAAGGGCACAATAACAGTAGAAAGTTAAAGAGAAGACAGACTGTCATATCAGATGAACTAAAAGTCGGGAGTCACACTTGAAACACGTGCATGTCCAGCATGAGCATCCCAGAAGGCGATCTTGCATGCTCTGGCAACTTCAAAAACAATTATGTAAACCCAATGGTCTGTCACCATATTCTTCCCCTTTGTTCTCCGTCTGTCTTTTACACAAAATACAGCTTTGCACATTCTCAAAGCCACGTCTGCTATCATGTGCTGGGACAATCTGCAAGCCATATGGTCTTTTCCCAGACCCACAAAGACACAAACGCACGCATGGACTACAGTAGGTGCATCCAGAGATATAAATATACATGTTTACATACATGCAAGGAGGAGGATGCACTGTACATGACTCGCACAAATTCACACACTGCAATGTATACACATGCTGTAGCCAGCAGCACAGTTGAGTGCTGCGTAAAAAGCCCATGAATCTGTCTGTGTCACATGTAGAGTCAGCAGGGCTCCCTGTGTTGTGGAGAAGGGGCGCCAGCCTCATTCACACACGACAGTGACTCACCAGACATATGCATTCAGCAACCTACTGTCTCAGGATGTTCTCGTGTGTGTGTGTGTGTGTGTTCGCTGTCAAACTGTCAATTGTCACTGAGAAAATAACATCTGGCATTGAAAAGGCGAGATTGAGAGAGCACTCCTCAGTTAATCTTTACAACACATGAGGGGTTTATGTTTGTATCTAAACAACAGGCCACACTGGCTCGCATACGGATGTTTAAATGAGACGAATCTTTCAGTACTTAGACACACGCAAATGCTCTCAGGCAAAAACACATGTTAGTGTTTAGAGCTTCTCCACTCAGGTAAAGCAATCATCATGGCCATGGAATGTAGGTCAGCGAGAAAAGGACATGGTGTGTCTGTGTGTGATTTTTCCTTTTTCTCTTTTAGTTGTATCAGATGAATTCATTCCCCAGGGCCAGTGATGTAAATGGTGCTTGTGCCATATGTGTATCTGTATTTTATGTTCTGTCTGGGGTCAGCCAGTGCATCAGTCTCTCTTTATGTCTCTCGCTCTCTCCAGATAATGGCTTCATCCCAGATTCTCTGCTGGAGGACGTGATGAAAGCCCTTGACCTTGTCTCCGAGCCTGAATAGTAAGTGCTTGCATGTTGGTGGGTGTGTGTGGGGCACCTGTAGAGCTTCTAAAGTTCCAACTCTTAAGTCATGGCCAGGCCAGGTCAGCAGCCCTGCACTCATGTTTCACTACCAGGCTACTATAAAGTAAGACCAGAGAGAGCCCACTATAAAAGCGCATAAAGAGTCAGAAACAGAGGCTTAGAGGGAGATCATTAACAGCAGGAAGAAAGACTGAGAGGGAGGAAATGCTTTAAAGTGCCGCTTCAAACAGAAGCACGTTCTCATCTGAGGAACGGTGAGCCCAAACGCTGCAGCCGTGAGCCTCGGCCAAGTAACTGGACCACTGATTTGCTCTGCAGACCCCCAGATGGGCGATACATCACAACACAGCAAACTGCAAACAGGAGAGTTTACTTTCTCACACAACAAGAGTTACTGCAGAGATTCTGCCACGTGAAAAAAGTAGCATATCTTAAGTGCTTGGGGGGGAACTGACTAATGGGAGTATCTAGATGTAATACATTGAGGGCTTTCATCACTCATGAAAGATGAGTGCAAAACATTTTTTTTCAGTTGCCTGTGACTAAGGATTTCTACATTTATCGTGATCAAAGTCCATCAGCTGATTTCATTTGTTGTAAACCAACTTTGTAAACACTAACTGTTCAAAGAAAGTCAGGATACAGCTTTAGGAATTTATAGTCTCTTGATAATTTGTTTGTGATAGGTATTCATAATCAAGATCCTAAAAAGCATGTTTTTTTTCTGTCTAATTATTTTTTCCCTATGTAATAATATTTTTATATATGATTTTAGAAAAGTGTAAATCCTTACTGCCCATGCGGTGAATACCATTCAAACCCAGCACAAACAGTTAATTCCTTTTTTCTCACTTGCCTGCAAGGGGAGCAGAGGGTTGGCTATAGAGCAGCACATCTGATGCTTTTATGGATTCATAGTGCTGCTCAATGCCACTCCACCAGGATCCCTGTGTGCTCTGTATGCTGCCCTGCTGCAAATGCTACTTGTAGCATCGAAAGACAAAGAATATATCCTTGTATTCCCTCTGTGTCTTGGTATAACCCTTGCTTCTCCCCTTGCAGCCTTAAAAGGGCAATCTGACCAGATTATTTATCACACTGAAATAATAACACTGATCTAACACAAAGGAATGTCTGGAAAGGGGTATATTTAGTCGTACCACGATATTCATGAAAACCTGCACAGTCCACATTGAGTGATGAGGTGATCGTAAATTTGACTCTACTTTCGTACACAAAACATTGCAGGCTGTTATTTTGTACTGTTCTGATGGCTCCTTCCAACCCCCTTCGTTTTTGACCCTCATTTTTTTCTCACTTCCTATCCATCAATGTTTCTATATCTGTGCCTTCTCAGTGTCAGTCTGGTGAAGAGTAAACTGGATCCAGAGAGTTTGGGAATCATTCTTCTGGGCCCGTTCCTGTTGGAGTTTTTCCCTGATCAGGTGGGTGTGGACATGGACAAAGAGTTGTATGCACACATATGGGTGACACTAATGTCATTTTCCCAAGCATATGTGAAATCAAAGGTTTTTATGGCCAGAACATTCCTCCAGGGTGTCTCATGTGAAATGTATGTGTGCGTGTTCACCATCACATGGCGTTACTTGCCGAGAAGCTTTGAAAAAGCAGTAAGACTGCTTTATGAGGGAGAGCAAGAGCAAGAGAGGGAGAGATACTGGGGAACTGTGTTAAAGTGATCAGGGCTTTAGGGACTCACCAGAGGAACGGCCCCAAGCCGCAAAGAAATTATACTACCATTAGCCAACTGGACACACACACTCAGACACACGTGGGATTGGGGTGAGGGTTAGGGTTTCATATATAGGCATTTAAACACGAGAAGCTCGACACACTCGCAGACAACACATCCTATTAGCATTATGCACCTTAAGCCAAAGTCAATGGAAGTCTTTTGGCTCAATGTCATTATTTGAAGGTTTTGGTAGTGTTAGATGTTGTCTGGTCATTTGAGCTTCACTAAACAAATACACACACACACATGTTTAAATTGAAGACGTGGGATTTAACATTAAGCTTTGGTTGCAGGCAGAGATGTGTCGGTTTTACTTTTCGGTTAAAAAATGTTCTGCTTCTGTGGTTCCTTACCCTCCATCTCTGTGGAGAACAGAGACTCTCTAACAACATTGCATGCGTTTCACTCTTCCTGTGTTTCAGGATTCAGGAATCCCAGACTCATTCCCCGTCTACCACTACAATGGACTTAAACAGTCCAACCACAACGATAGGGTAAGGCACTACTTCATGTTCAGGTTTGTGATGTGATGGTGAATCCTTTTTATATTCCCTCTCTCTGCCTATTGCTCTTCTTCAGTTCCTGTCATGATTCATGAACACACACACACACACCTACACACAGTTGGAGGCGGCCGGCCCCTCCAAAATAAACAGTAGCTATCGCAAGCCTAATAGCATGTCCATCCATCCAATAACCCCTCCTATTTCTCCAAGTAATTTAAATGCGGAGGCCACTGTCAGCAGCCTCTCTGTAATAAATGTTCAAACACAGGCCTGTTAAGCAGACTTAGTTTGATGGATGATTGTCAGAGGATGCAGTTGGTGGCTGTGCAAAAAAAAAGGTACTCAGGAATATCACTTTCTTCATCTGCTTTCGTCAGCTTTGTCTAGTCTAGTTTTTCCATACATCTACCTGGAAATGTAGGAATGGCACCAGATGTGTGCCTACACAAAAACATACGCCTACACACACATATATGCACATGGCGGCAGACGCCTTTAAGGTTAGTGATGGCAATTCCATTCCCATAGCTACAGATGGGAATAACAGAGCCGCTGACAGCAGTCCCCTTCAGCGAGAGAGCGAGAGAGAGAGAAAGAGAGAGAGAAAGAGAGAGAGCGAGAGAGAGAGCGAGAGAGAGAGAGAGCGCACGGTACAAGTGTCTGTTGTATACTTGCATCTCACCCCTGACTCCTTCAGAAGAAATATAACAGACAATGTTTAAATGTGTGTGTTTAGTTAACTGTGTATTGACATTTGTGTGTGTGTGTGTGTGTGTGCACACGCTCAGGTGGAATATGTGGAAGGGACGGCTTTGGTGCTGGGTTTTGAGGACCCCATGGTTCGGACAGACGACACTCCAGTCAAGCGCTGCCTACAGACCCGGTGGCCCTACATCGAGCTTCTGTGGACCACCGACCGCTCCCCCTCACTGAACTAGCACTGACACAGTCTGTGTGTTTGTGTACAGACACACACACACACACACACACGCGCATACACACACACCCCTCTCCGACTTCCCCTCTGCACACTGACCCTGAAAAGTCAGCAGGTTTCGACTGACACACATCTACAATACAGATGAATGAGAACGAGGAAAAACACAAATGCCCTCAAGAAGCTGATACAAACACATTGATGGACTTAACATACTTGCCTGAGATCCATTCTTCCATCCTCACCCACACATTCCACAAAAGTTCAAACACACCTTTACAGTCCATGCTATAGTCTGTTCACCATGGCTTATATTTGACACACAGGATGTTGATGATGTAATTATTTAAAAGAGAAAATTAATGACTGTTTATTTTTACAGCTCTGCTCTGTCCTGAGACCCCTGCTAGAGTTAAGCAGTAGACAGCTAGAAACTGTTTGGAGAGCAAACTGGTTTGGTTCAACGACTTGAGTGTGTCACCAAAACACGCTGAACCACATGTAAAGCCAGTCGACTGTAAAACACTACTGTTAATCCAGTTTGAGGGAAAACCTACCAAAGCCTTCCACATTGGAGAACACACACACATTGGAGAACACACACACGTCACACTCGCAGATAAGTGTTTACAGCGTAAAAGGGACCAACCCAGACGCATAGAACATAAGGTTTCTCCCGTGTGTGTGTGTGTGTGTGTGTGTGTGTGTGTGTGTGTGTGTGTGTGTGTGTGTGTGTGTGTGTGTGTGTGTGTGTGTGTGTGTGTGTGTGTGTGTGTGTGTGTGTGTGTGTGTGTGTGTGTGTGTGTGTGTGTGTGTGTGTGTGTGTGTGTGTGTGTGTGTGTGTGTGTGTGTGTGTGTGTGTGTGTGTGTGTGTGTGTGTGTGTGTGTGTGTGTGTGTGTGTGTGTGTGTGTGTGTGTGTGTGTGTGTGTGTGTGTGTACCAAGTGTCCATGTATTTATTATCACACTCAAAGGTTTGGGAATAAACACTTCTTTTTGCTCAAATGCTGTGTGGTTCTGTAACTTCAAAGTCATGTATGTTCTCCTCTGTGTCCTTTTCGCATACGTATCCTGGCATTGAAATAGAACAACCTCCAGGTTTACGATGTCTAAGGTATTTCTGCTTCCCTCAACAGTAAATCACACGCCATCTCAAGTTTTGTGTCCACAGAGACTCTAAATCTCCAAGACACTGATGGTGCCTCTATGTAAATAGAAAATATTATTCCTCAGAAAGAAAACAGCTTGATTCTGTTTGCTCATCATCAAAATTCACCACAAGATGCAACGTTGGCCTTTTTATATGGCAACCTAAAACCCAGTGGCATGTAATTCTATGCGCTATTAAGTTTCCACTGAAGACTTGAGTGGCAAATGTTATAGGAATAGTACTTAGTACCATTTAAGTACTCTGTTCTGGCTTGGGAGTTTTTAACTCAATGTTTATGCATTTGTGTTTGTGTATCTGCAGATTTTCTGGCTCCAGTTGCGTCTGTGCACAGGAGTGTTGTAATATTGTCCGTGTGTGTCTAATGGACTTGTCTAATGCAGAAAGGATGTGGGCCTAATCTGACACAACAATCTGTTTCACAGTCTCGGGAGTTTGTAAAGAGAGACGTGAGTGCAGCCCGTAGAATATAAAGCGCTACTGTGCAGGTGCAATAATCAACCCAGGCGGACTTGCAGTAAATCTGTAATCTTAGACGAACAGTATGTGTGTATTCCTGGAAATGTCTGTGAATTTAATTGAATGTAAAACAGTGGAGAAAAAAAAATATTACAAATGAAGGCACGCACACACTTAAACTGCTGCATTAAAACACGTGTTACCTGGCGCCCTGGAACAGCCGACCTGAGGCCACGAGGCAAAAGAACAGGAATATGTCTGCTGCCTCGTCACTCCAATCGTCGTCATTTTTCTTTTCATGTCTTGTTCTCCTGTGTTCGTGTTTTTTTTTTTCTTCTCTTGAAATATGTATACAAAGTTGAGAGAGAACAGGCCCTCTCCCTTACACTCTCTTCTCTCTCACCAGCACAAAAAGGATCAGGTAAACGTGACAAGGTGAACCAAGTTTGCACATATTAAATGAAACAAAGGAAGGAGACCTGGTTACTGGAAGGAAACGTGTTGAAGGAAGAGAGTAGGGCAGGTAGCGGGCGTGAAGGTGAGAAACTCCATCTGGCAGGTCAAGGGCTTCTCACTCACTCTTTACATCCCCTTCTCACCTGGTTCTTATCGACTCTCCCCACAGAAAGCGCGCCCTCCTGACTGCAGCTGCTCCACTGCAGTCTCAACGTGGAGTTGAATTCATCTCTAATGCTTAATACAAACACAGTTTGAAGTGGAAGTGAGTGCAACATTCAGCTCTTCGCGATGCACACGCAGAGTTGTTGATATTCAGAAGAGTGCTGAGCTGAGTGTACAAAAGAACTGCCTGGTCTGGTCCCTCACTTTAAAACTGTTTTTCATTGCAGCATATTATTTTCATCAGAGCGAAGTAGGCCTCTGTTGCCTCGGAGGGTTATATCAAACTGCCTAACCTTGCACAGCTCAAGCGCTTTCTGCTGTAAGCCGGCATGATAATTACTGACATAATTACAAGAGATTATTCTCCAGGGAAAGAAATGCAGGTATGATTGAACAAAGTGGCCAGTATAAATACAACGTGCTCCAAATCAATTACACATCTTTGTTTTTGCCCGTGCACGCGTCAAGTCGCCACGTGCGTATTTTTCCTTGCCTGATTTGAGCGGGTGGTTGTAAATCTCACTTTAATATTATTTATTGTTTTAGGTTCAAGCTCTCAATTCGCCACAGAAAATGTGCCTGCGCCATAAAAGGAGTGGTGACGTGCCTGTCCGTCCCGTTGCGCGCTCAGATGTGGTCCGTGCCTTGGAGTGCGTATGTGTGTGTGTGCGTGTGTACGCGCGAGCGCGTGCGTGCCTGTAGGGGGTAAAGTTGTATGCAGGGGGCGGGGGCGGGGCTGCGTCGTCCTGTAGCGGAGACTCTGGGCAGACCTGGTGGTTTCAGGGTGTCAGGAGGCAGTTTTGGGGGGAGCGCAGTGATCCAGTGACTTAACCCGGGACAAACTTACCTCACCTGCACCGAGGAAACTCTCTCTCTCTCTCTCTCTCTCTCTCTCTCTCTCTCTCTCTCTCTCTCTCTCTCTCTCTCTCTCTCTCTCTCTCTCTCCCGCTCTCGCTCTCCCTCTTATCCCCAGTTCCCTCTCATTTGTGGCAATAGTGCGCATCTGGCTGTCCTTTGGATGGAGCGCGTACGGAACAGTGCTTCCTCCGTTGAGATGTTTATTCTCGGGGTGCTGTCGGTTCTCTGGCCGGCGCTAAGTGGAGTTCTGAGTTTTAATCTGTATGCAGAGCACCCTACCGTTTACAAAGGACCTGATGGAAGTTATTTCGGCTATTCTGTGGACTTCTACCAAGCTTCCGCCGACAGCAACACGTGAGTAGCCACAGCAGGACTGAAGTTGTCCCATCTGGGTGCTGCAGAGTTAAACTGTACCTGTACATCTAGCTTAACCTGCCAAGATATGCTGTTCAGTACACTCAATAGATTTCAATTGAATCAAAATGATGTGATGAGAAAACATAACATACTAATCAGACAGAATGAATAGTGATTTCCACTGCACAGAGCAAACCAGAGTTATGAACAGAAAATAATATATGAATAAGAGAGAGAGTGCAGTGACTGCACACATTTGTGTAATGCATTTGTTTTTTTTCTTTTCAGGATCAGTGTATTGGTTGGGGCTCCCAAAGCGAACACCTCTCAGCCCGGCATTGTGGAGGCTGGGGCTGTCTACTACTGCCCCTGGCCCGGGCTGCCGGACAGCTGCAGACAGATACCTTTTGATAATTCCAGTGAGTGAAAGCTTTTTTTAAAAATAATTATTTCACAGAAAATAAATTCATGAAAGACCTCCTGAGAGCCCCACTGGGTTTAAACATGTTCCATAGACTCCTGTTGTGAAGGATTTGCATTGTTTTGTGTCCTTTTTAAATTATAGGTGGTGCGTCTGTGGAGTTGGTGCATGTGTTCATTAAAAAGAGAGATAAGACATATGGGTCTCATCAGCTTCATCTAACAAAAGAGGTGGCTGGCTTGTTTGCTGTTACAAGCCTGAATCGGGTTGATTATGGTTTTCAATACGTTATCATCAAAGTTAACAGTCCAATCAGCCTGTGTGTGTGCATCTAATATCTCTGATGTACGCTTTTCCATCTGAGTAGTAAGTGGCAGGGAGAACAAGTGAGAAAACGAGAGACAGAGGGGAGGGGGGTAAACTGTATGCACATGGGAATTTAGTTCCCTTTCAGAAAAAAGGGGGATTGGGTGAGGTCTGCTTTTTATTAGATGTCGAAAATTTATCCTCGTCTCCTCTCTCCACCCCTTGTCTCTCTCTCTCTCTCTCTCTCTCACTCTCTTTCTCTGATTTTCTGGGTTTTCTTGTGAAGACTTCTATCCTCTTTTTAAGGACCACAAAAAGGTGGCGCTGATCGTTTGTTCCACATTTAACTTTGCTGGAAGTGGTTTGAGTGTTCTGTCGGGAGAAATCATTTATCAGACAGGATCCTGAGAAAGTTGTAAATGCACACGAACATTAGATTGTAGCAGTGTGACAGTATCAAAAGCTCAAGTAGAGAGGACGTTTTAACTGTGGATGGAGATGCAGCAGCAAGTGATCCTGGCATAAGGTGTATATAACTGGTGTATTATATATGCTGCTGTGTGCACATTTATTAATATGATTGAATGTTTGGCTTGTCAGATGCTTGTTATTGTATCAGCTGATGTATGAATGAGTTAGTGAAGTATAACTGCCGATCAGCTGATCGTGCATAACATCATTGTGCTGCCTGAACTAAAGAAAGGCTCCATGCAGACTTCCAAAGTGAGGATCATTTTCTTGTCTTTCCCAAAAGTTAATTATGTGTTATTTTCTCCCAAAGGGGTTAGTTTGAGTGTGAATTGTTATGGGTCTGGGGGGGTATAAGAATAAACACAGAGGAACAGATGTGTGTGTAGTCAAGTGCATGCGTGTATCTATACACTAGAATGGGTGGCTGATTGATGACAGTGGCTACGGTAGATATTTCTAGAGTTACAGCAGACCCTTTATTACAGGTATAAACCAGACTAGGAGACATATACACTTATGTACTCTGTTAAAAAATGTCAGCACGAGTGGTGCACATCTGTGTGCACTGTACTGGTAAATCCATACATCAGCCTCACATGTGACTGAGTACGTGTGTGTACCTGTGTGAGCTCGTATGGCTTCTATGACATTATGCAGATGTATCAAGAGTGTGTGTGTGTGTGTGTGTGTGAGGGGGGGGGGGGGGGTATTGATTGCAGTCCATGATTAGAGACACCTGGTCCCTGGGTTCTTCTTTCTGATCAATTGCTTTTTAATCTACCAAATAAGGATACAGGCATCTTTCATATAATTATTTTGAGAAATTATGTTTTACATTTCTCTTTTCATTCTTCAGAGAAACTTGAAACAATATCGCTCTTTTCTTAGATACGTTCTTCTTCTATTGTTTATTATTCTTTTAACTTGTCCTGGAATTAAGAATAACTTAAGCGTTAGGTTTATAATATGATTAGAATGATGCACTTTCTTATTCACTATAATTTTTATTAAGATATTGGAATCATTTATATATAAGCATGCAAACACACAATTTGGACGAAGGTAGGATCTGCCATATAGCCTGTTAATGATGATGGTGATAAGACATACATTTAGACTTGGATTTCAAATCAAATAAACTCTACCCACTGTACACCTGCTGCTATGCGTCTACTGTCTGCCTGTGTATGCGTGTGCCTATGTTGTATGCATGTGCTAAAGGAAGGTGTTTAATGTGGAGGGGTCTGCACAGCTCTAAAACACCCAGCTGGTCTTTAACAACGCTGGAAAATCTTTACAACGGAGCAAAGACACACATGCATTCACACCAAATCTAACACTTTATTGTGACTCGGTGTGTGTGTGCGTCGGCCCAGTTAGATTCTGAAGTGTTGCTGTATTTTATAGGAAAAGCTTTGACTGAAAGAAATCCCCCAGCATCCTGACAAATGTCTGTTTCTGGGGGGCAAATGGTGTTTTGATGTTGGTTATAGGCTAGTTTAAGACTGTTGCTGTTTGTTCTCACTTATCAAGGACAAATGCTTTCCACTCTCAAAGACAGAGCTGCAGGCCTGGATCCACAGTCAATATCAGCTTTCACTGGTGTCATTATGTAATGTCTCTTTTATTCTCTTGTTTATGTTTTATCCACTTCTCTCTCCAGATAACAGAATGATAAAGGTAAACGGCACTAGAGAGCCTCTGGAGTTTAAGTCGCACCAATGGTTTGGAGCATCTGTCAGGACGCACAAAGGAAAAGTGGTGGTGAGTAGATGTGACATGAACTAATATCCAAAGTCAGTATTTCTTTAAACGGAAATCAGAATTGTAATTGTTGTGCAGGCATGTGCTCCCCTCTACCACTGGCGGACAGTGAAACTCAGTGGGGAGAAGGACCCCGTGGGAACCTGCTATGTGGCCGTCCAGAATTTCAGCGCCTACGCAGAGTACTCGCCCTGCAGGACCAGTGAGTCGCCGTGCAGCCTCGTCGCCTCGTCGCCTCGTCGCCCACTGTCTCCATCTCCCTTTGACTGCCCTCCATTCTCCCTTCCTTTTGTTTTTCTCTGTCTCTCTCTGCTGTCAGCATGCACACAAATTAACCATAGCATTCAGCATGTTAGGAACGGGGCGTTAGCAGACCATGTCTTAGTACATTGTATCTTGGGTCAGTCACATGTGTGACTGACCCAAGATACGGTACACTGATTTTTCATGTCAGCCTATCGATCATAATATCCGGGCATCAAGTATAAAGGGACGGTTCACCCAAATCAAACACGGAACAATATTTCTCACTTCCCTCTGGTAGTATGTAGCCATGCCGATAGTTTAGGCTTTATTTATCCAGGTTATGATATCTGCCTCTGAAATTCCATCCTCCACCCACTAAATTGAGGTTTAAAATTGTTTTGTTTTTGTCATTAAATAATTTAACGGCATACATTTCCTGTAATCGTGTGCCTGTTTCTCAAGATAATTCACAGACGTCACTGTGAACAATTGTCATTGGAATGACCGTGTACTAAAGAAATAGTCCCAATGACAACTGTCGATGAAGACGTTTTAAAATGGTTCTCACAAATTAACTTCCATCAACTTCTATTGTATTTATGTGGCAGCAGAAATATCAGACGTATGTATCTCAAAACCTGGCCAAATAAAACCAAAAGAGACAATCTGTCCGTATGAAATGACTCCCAAGCAGCAAGCATTGTGTCTTGGCTTTCCATCTCTGGTCTTCTTCTTTCTGTTAACGGTTCTGTAAATGAGATTCATGGGATTTTCTTAGCCTTTCTTCATCTCCAGTTTTTTTACTCTGACCCCTCTCCCTCTGTGTAGTGATATGAGGCACCAGCAGAGTATGATAAGGAGAGATGGAGGCTATCAGGTGGCACATCATAAACAGCAGATCAAACACAGCCCTTATCATCCAGTCCGTTATCTGCTCTGCATAAAATACCTCACTGTTCACACTTGTGTACTCCCATACATACACGCAGTCTAACAGTTATTCTCCCTCTATTGAAGGTCGTTAAAGATCTCTATTTTGTTGTTTATGTCAGTTCTAACTAATCGAGACTATAATAATCACATTGTAAACTTTAATTGTTCTTCAGGGGGCGAATAACGCTGAAGAGAAAGTATTTCTTTATTATGTGTATTATTACTTTATTAAGTATGGTTTTTCTGCTTCCAACAGCTGTTTTGTTTCTTAACATGAATCTACAACCACTCAGACTATGACAATAACTCACTTTTTGTTTATATGCACATGTCGTAACACATAATTAGTCTTCACCTCAGGGTGCCTCCGAAATGGAGAACACTTAATTATGTGCACACAAGTTCTGTTTCTGTTTCACAAATGCACAGTTTAATGCAGCATTTTAAACAGAAACACATCTCAACGTTTCAGTTGTAGTTGTAGTATTCATCTGATAGAAGGAATGCTCTCTAAAAAAGTAAGTGGAGTGCTTTGTTGCATCAAATGTAACTTTTTAACAAGTAAGATGTTTTTATAGTGTTTGAAAGACATATTTTGTGTGTGTGTGTGTGTGTGTGTGTGTGTGTGTGATTTACAGATGATCCAGACCCAGAGGGACAAGGGTTCTGCCAGGCTGGTTTCAGTGTGGATTTCACCAAGGTAAAGATTGTCGCAGCAATTGTACATTATCGCCATGACGATCCCCTGGACACATCTTGTTTCCTGACAAAGTGCAAGCAGAGGGGTTTTCTTCAAACACAAGACCCCCTTCTGAGATTTACGGACACTAGGAAGATTGAGAGCACTTTTGTCCCTCGAGGAGCCTTCCCTCCTGAAGTGACCCATTGCCTCTGAACACAATAGACCAAACATGCACACATGCACATTCTTTAACTGTATAGTCAATGTGAACTGTGACCTCTACTCTACCCTCCTGTACAGGAAGTTGTCATTCTCCACAGGATTTCAACAGGAATGACAGCAGGATTCATATGCGCGCACACACACACACCCACAGCTACACATGTTATATACCTCTGTAGTCTCAAACACACACACACACATCTGTCACATGACTAACCCTAACTAATTGTATTTATTCCAGGAAGGAATGCTGGTAGTAGGAGGACCTGGAAGCTTTTACTGGCAAGGTAACTGCAGCAGCATTTGGTCTCTCTTTTGCAATGATTTCATAAATGGGAAGGTGTTCAAATGAGGGAAGAGGAGTTTAACAGTCGGTCCGTTGAACACATACACACGCATGCTCAAGAACGCACTTGCCAAATCTGCAATTCCATTACAGGAGTCTTGCGTAGAAAGAAATGTGTCTTTATTTCCTTCTTTTCTTTTCCCTCCCTTGCTTGCTCCTTTACTTCATGCTGCCCTCCGTATGTAACAGTGTAACAGGAAATGTGTGTTTGGGCTCTGTAATGAGCTGAACGGGGGGTAATCAAGTGTGGAGGAACTGCCCCTCTTCCCCGTGATAAAGCGCAGAGGGGCTTGGAAAAGCTTCAATGAGAGGAAGAGGCTCAAGGGCAGGCAACAGGGTTGAGAAGGACAGAGGAAAGGTGGGGAGAATGTAAAGATAGAGAAAGAGAGCAGGGAGGACAGTTGGAGCCATCGAGGATTGTTAAGGAGATGATAGAAACATGTTGACGCGTAGGGGGGAGAAAGATGAGAAGTGAGGGAGTAAATTAGACACAAAGAAAGAAGAAGAGAGAAGGATTTTCTGCTCGATTAAAGCAGTGCTGAGGTCAGCTAGCTTTCTGGATATGCAGGGCTAGTCAAAGCAGAGGGATGAAGTGTCTTAATAGGTGGAGACACAGATTGTGTCAGAGTTCAGCTGTTGAAGTGTAGCGCTACTCCCCCAACTCCAGGTGTGTGTGTGTGTGTGTGTGTTATCCGAGTGTAGTTTAGTTGAGTGAATCTTGTTCAAGCAGCTGTTGTAAGGAGGAAGGATCGGTTGCACAAATACATTTCACGTAACCCTCATGTGGCACTTCCTTTTTTTTTTTTTAGAAAAGAAAAATGGAGCAAGAGGTCAGAAAAACGAGCGAAAGACAAAAAGGGGGAGAGCGCTAACATGTTTATATAAGTTGCGGATGTTGTTTGGTATTGATGCTGTTGTTGCATATGGTTGAATAATAAATGCTCCAGCATACAAAACCGCTGTAGACAGACATCACAGGCAGCCTAATGGACTGCTCCCTCTATGTGCCCTCAGTGTGGCAAGGCTTGCTGCCTCCAGTTAAAACACTTCCTCTGAATGTTTATAATAGCACTCAGCCTGGATTTTATAGCTTCTAATATACAGCGATTATCTTCAGCCTTCAACTTGAGTCATCGTGAAAAAAAAAATGAAAAAATGAGCTGCAGTGACTCATGCAACTGTGTTAACAGTATGTAACAAGTTGTCTCATCAATCAGATAGAGGTTTAATAATGAGTTGATATAGTGATCTGTTATTCTGGGGGATAAACTCGTAGTGCAGTGTGTGTGTGTGTGAGAGAGAAGGAGAGGGGGTGGAAAAGGAGTGGAGGGAGGGTTAAGAGGGCACATTTCCCTCCCCGTCAGTGCATACACACACATATTAAAGAGGATTTATGAAAGGTTCAGGGCGGCCGTAGATAAAAAATCATTTGTTTGTTTGACCTCTCGTTCAAGAGCAGAGGAAAGGTGTTGTTTGAGCGTGCTCCCCTATGATTCAAAATCCATCGCTGCAGAGAGGATAGGCGTTTTCTTGACTTTTTAAAACATTTCTTTAAATAATGTATTTTTCCAGCTTTTTCTTTTGCCAACGATGTGTTTTAGCTTTCCTCGGGGAAGACTTCCATGTGTCGGGAGCTCTCTGCATCTTCCATGCAGAGCAGATGGGTCCGCTCCAGCAGGGTTCTGTAGCAGAGGGCAGCGCTGTGGGCTCTGAGTGGAAACCACTGGCCATGAGCAGATGTGACTCTCTCACCCTGAGTGATTGTTTTCTATTTATCTGTGTGTGGTTGGTGTGTCTTTGTGTTTGTGTGTGCAGGTCAGGTAATGACAGCGGGTATAGCTGAGATACTGAACGGCTACTCTTTGAAGGCAGTCCTGAGACGGGTTCCAGGAGAGAAACATACGCGAGCTGCTGAAGACACACACGACGACAGCTACCTTGGTAACATTCATGCACAAAACAACACACAGTTCAAACCGAGCATTGCGTACAGTAGTTAATTCTGCCCGCATGTCATCATGTGCAACCAATTTCTCTCTAGGTTACTCTGTGGCAGTGGGGGAGTTTACAGGAGACTCTGAACAAGGTGAGAACGCCAACAATTCATTACAACTAACCACATGCCGCAAAAGAGAAATCCCTTCCTAACAACATGAGCAGCCACCCTGCAACACCGCCTGAAACGCTGCAGCGCTCAACACTCTCTTCATGTTCTCTCCGGCTGGCTGCCAGGACCACTGTGAGGGGTGTTATACGGTGAGCGATAGGGAGTGGACAGCTGGGTGACAGTGACTTGGTCTGAACTCAAAGGCAGTAATGAGGACCGTCTCTGTATGTCTGGGTCGCGACCCTGAGGGGACGGGACTTGGGGAACTGCTGATAAAGGAATTTCCTCTCCCCCATTCTGGCTGATTAGAATGATTAGTGGCAGACTGCGCAGACCTCTTCAGGTCTAGAGTGAGTCTGCAATCTTTTCTGGACTTGAAATATTAGGTGGAAAGACAGGCAGGCATCACACGGCATCGTTTTATTAAAGACGTGCAGGTGGGGAAAAGTGCTAGTGAGTTCATCTTTGTTGAACCTTTCAAGTGAAAGGCCAACATATTTGATTACTAGAAATTGTTTTATTTTTCTTAGATGCACTTATATACACACTCTGGTGACTTGCCAGCAGTGTGGCAGCGCTAAAAGGAAACACAGAAGTCATTTCAAAACAAAGCTCCGCTCTTTTATTAAAGAAAATATAGAGAAATAAAAGTGTCAGCCATATTTTATTTTATATTTATTTTATTTATTTTATTTATTTTATTTATTTTATTTATTTTATTTATTTTATTTATTTTATTTATTTTATTTATTTTATTTATTTTATTTATCTCTTCGAACACACTCACTGTTCTGTAGCTCTGAGACACGCATGAGACCCTGCTCCCCCAAAGCTTCCCATTCATAGTTTCCTGTCTATCAGAGCCTCTTTGCTAATCACCGTTTAGTGGGATCTTTGTGGGGCAGCTTTGCATTTACATACCCCTATGCCAATCCAGCAAAGGCCCTTAACCCCCTCCGGCACAACACATGTCAGGGAGTCTTAAAGTGAGGCTTCAGAGGTTACACATGGTTGTTGTTGTGTTGTGGTACGAAGTTTGTTGTGTTCTTCTTCCCGTCTGAGTGAGGATGGAGCTGGGAAGTCCTGGTTTATAGGCTCGTGGTTGAACCTTTTGGGTCGAGCAGAAAGAGGGGACCCTGTCTTCTCTCTCTGTGTGGGTCCCTGAGATCGTCCCTAGGTGTCCACTGCACCACACTCATCAATCAATACACAAGCACAGAGCACCCAATCACTCGGTGTGTTCTCAGCAACACTTGGCCCTCCTGACACGGTGGGCTGGCTCTGGGATTGGAGGGTTTAGGCTTTTGAGACAAACCTCTGATGAGACCTTTCTTTCTCTTTAAGTACTTCTCACACAAACACACACACACTAGTCTAAGTCTTTCTTTGTTTCTATGTTTCCCAGAGCTGATAGCTGGAGTCCCGAGAGGAGCACAGAACTTTGGATATGTGAGTATGAACTGAAATTAAAAAACAACAACATTTGTTTAGTCATTCAGCAGCAGATTATCTATTTGCACCTGGGAGAGAATAGTCACACAGCAGCAATTTAAATGTATTTATTACATTACATTTACACCCGGCAATGTTCAATATGCTCCTGAATTTAGCAATAGGTAGCTGGTCGTAGCTTTCTAATTAATGCAGATATTGCAATAGATGTAGGGGATGTCTCAGGGGAGTCATTCAAATCATAAGAATTATTTGTCACTAAAATGTATTTTAAAAGCTCACTAATAGCCAACAGTCGTTATTATTTAACTGCAAAACATTTATTCACAAATAGAGTGCAAGAGACGATTTTCGGCTGTAAGTGACCCACCGATTTTGCACACTGATGCACCCATCCCACTTTTTCAGTTCCGATAACGATAATCTATATATATATATATATATATATATATATATATATATATATATATATATAATTGCCATTGTCACCGATACCTGATCCAGCTATTTGAGTCTGTATCGCACCAACATCTGATAGTCACCGAATGGTTTGATGAGTATGAAAATGACGTGACTCATAAGCTGTGGCCTTCACAGTTACCAGATGTCGGCATAGTTCAACACCTTCAGGAGATTTAGATGCGTTCAGTGGTAATCTCCACCAACATCATCAAAATATTGTTGACAAATGTTGTTTCCAGATACTAGACTCTATGTCAAGGAAACATTGGCGCTGTTTGTGGTCGCTTATGGTGAAACTTGCATTCGGTTATTCTTTACTTTGCAAATGTATGTGTGGGAGTCTATCATTTGAGAGAGATAAGAAGAACTGTTTAGTTTCTTTTGCAGACACACGCACACAATAAAGTCTTCTAGATTTGAGCTTTTACTGTACACCTACGTATCTACATAGATCCGAGAAATAATGTATGTGTGTCCATGTAAACTGTAGATGGTCTAGTGTTCTCTGATGGGAACATGTCCCGAGGGCTGACACTGTCAATCCTCCCTAATGACACACAGCTTCCGCTGCATGTGGAGGGCGGTGACCCCACCTAACCCCACTAACCCTTCTCCACACACGACCCCTAACCCTAACCTGCAGTGCAACCACAGGACTAGCTACACTGCACACACATTGCAACAGTAGGGCTGGACATTGTAGCTGGTTGCTCCTTCCTGTACACACAGCGCAGTGTGTGTGTCATAGAGGAGGGGGCTTGCAGATCGCAGCAGGGGGAGTGTCATGAGAGATGCAGGTAGGCCATGTTCGAGGCCCGGATCAGGTTTCTTCTGTGACAACTCGGAGTGCATGAAGGTTAACATTGAAGCTAGTGATTCAATATTGGTGTTAACACATCCTCATCTGTCTGTGTTCATATCCCTTTTTAGTATGTCTTTGAGACATCTGTGAATGGGTCAACGGGCATCCTCCTGCTTGCATGTGTGTGGACGTGTAGCCCCCCGGCTGTCTCCATGTGGTTGTTATTTTAGGTCTTATGAAGGAATTCTCAGCCTCCCCCTCCGTCTCTCCCCACGATCGGGGTTAGGATGGGGGGAAGGAGAGAAAGTTGATGGGGGAAATGGTTAAGGGACAAAGATGATGATGGTGGGGGAGGGCAGGGAAAGGAAAAGGGGTTTGAGTAGAATAAAAGCTTGTTTATGCTTTTCTTCTTCTTCTTGTTTCAAGCATTCTTCATGTGCCTGTTTGTCAGACTGCTTCGCTATGTTTGCTCTTGGAGTGCTATGAGGACAAATTCTAGTGCTTTACTCATCACACTGGATTGTATCTGACATTCTCTCTGCTTGTTTTAGGTGGCAATGATCAACTCCACTAATCTGACCTTCATCCAGAACTTCACGGGGGAACAGGTAGGATTTTTGAGTTAATTAAATTTGAATGGGTATACAAATCTGATTAAATGAAATCATGTATTGGTTCTATGGTTCCTTTCTCGTCTGTCCCTCAGATGGCCTCATATTTTGGCTACTCGGTAGCTGTCACCGACCTGAATGGAGATGGGTAAGTAGAACATGTCCATGTCACTCTGGACACATACTCTCTTCTGTCTTTTGTCGCATTGAAACGGCAGCTTGTGTCTTCAGGACCGACGATGTGCTGGTTGGAGCACCCCTCTACATGGAGAGAGAGATGGAGAGCAAACCCAGAGAGGTGGGGAGAGTGTACCTGTACCTGCAGATGGCCCCGCTCACTTTCTCCAAACCTGTTGCACTAACCGGCACACACACCTTTGGGCGCTTCGGCACAGCTATAGCACCCCTGGGAGACATCAACCAGGATGGATACAATGGTATGCTGAAAGAATGAAATGCAGAAAGAGACAGGGAAGAAAAGGAAAGACAAGTTAAAAAAAGAAAATTTAACCAGATGAAATTAATCTGAGAAACAGAAATATGCAAGATGAGAGAGACAGCAAAGGGGGAAAAAGAGAAGGAGATGAGAAGATTAAACAAAAATAATGTCACATGTGTTATGTGCCAGTGTGTGAACCTCTTTCTGTTGTCTGCCCATGAGCGGCTGCTGTCTCCTGTGCCTCTTGGACTGTTATGTATCTTACTGAGGAAATCCTATCAGATGCTTCTGCTTGAGAAACTTTAAGCTCTTCAGCCAATCAGGAAGTGAGGCGATGAAAGGTTGTCTGCGTGAACTTGTTTCCTCCTGTGATGATCAGGGATAAGGCCATATGTGTGTGTTTGTGTGTATGTGTGTGTGTGTGTGTGTGTGTGTCTGTAAGTGTGTGTGTGTGTGTGTGTGTGTGTGTGTTGGAGTTATTTTTAACTCGCCAGATGTGCTCTGAGATAAAAATCATCTGGGAGTTTCTGTCCGGCAGCCCAGAGTTCATTCCTCTTCAATGTGTTTGTTTTATTGTCACATTGATTGGACAAAGACACAGGCACACATACACACACACACGCGCACACACACACACACACACACACACACACTCAAATCACGCAGCCTGCAGCCCAAATACTCCATCAAGCTAAGGCATGTTTAATGCTGCTTTAAAAAAAGAATGAACTGATGCACATCTGGCCCTCATGACATTAGTCCCACTGATTTATGTTTTATTTATTCATGGGCAGTTAATGTGTGTCCCACCCCTGTAAACGCTTTAACCGTCAGATCAATAACCATTGGATCAATACTGAAACTTTCTCTGTCCTAAAACAGACTGTGAATCACATCAGGCTGTCTCTGAGAAGGACATGGAGCCTCTGCCAGCTGCAGTGATATGCAGAGAGAATACTTGTTGAGAGTTAATCTAATGAGTCCATGTCTATGCATGGTTTCATTATTCAGAATTATGGCATCACCATGGAAACATTGTAATCAGGGTTTTCAGCAGCATGTCAAACGTCTGTGTTCAAGTGTACCTGTGCCCTCGTTTTCCATCTGTGCATAATGATTGACAGATCTCCTGTCTGTCTGTGATGACACTGCGACTCCGTGTCCTTCCTCCTCCCATAGCAGAGACTTCATCACTCCATTTAAATTATTCATATAAGCAGAACCATACGCAGGTCCTCTCATCTCTATCACTTCGTCCCAGCTGAAGAATGAAACCTTACAATTTAGCTAAATCAATTCAAAATCCGTATAAAAAAATGTATCAACCAAAACTGAGTGACTGTCACGATAGCTCAAAGCGTCAGCCTGTTTCTGCCTGTGAGGAACAATCTCCTACAGTTTCTGGTCTCAGTAATCACAGTGGGTGTTCTGCCACTTTGCTGTGGATGTCTGCATTGAGTGGGACTTTCACATAACTTGAAGACTTTTTAAGTAAGATGTTTTTTTTTACACAGCTATTCAGTTATGTACACATACTAACGCATCGACACACAGACTTACGCACGCACAGGCTCATATATACACTTGCATACACACATGGTTGCATTTATCCTCTCTACCCCACAATCTGCTTCATGTGGAACGAGTTGTTTAGGCTGAGAAAGAGGGGGTCCGGAGACAAACAGGATGTCTCGAGGTGTTTGGACAGTTATAGCACCGACGGATAGCCTACTTTTATACAGAACAGTGCAATGAGTGGACATTAAGAGATTAAAGAGTAAACAACATCTGTTTGCATGGTCAAATCTAAGACTTGCCATATCAGGGCAGGTGCTGTATATTGATTGCTTTATCTCTGTTTCCGTGTCATTTACCGTGCACACACATCACCGAGGCTAATATTGTTCACAATAAGGCCATTCACACAACAACCACACAACAACCACACAACAACTATGCCCTGTAACAGAATCCACACAACAAACATGGCCGTCTCTCTTTAACCCGACACATTTAGTCCGTTTAGGGCTACAAAAGGAAGTGAGAACAGGCTCTTTTTGAGCAACCTGTTCACCAATAATATTTGTGAACAAATGTTTTCAATTTGAATAATGAATACTGTTGGACATGGTAGTCAACGCTTTTAAAATACATTTTAGTAACAGTTGCAAGTGATGCAAGACAGAATGGGATAATTAATTAGTGTGGTTTAGAGGCCAAACAAGATTAACAAAAGGAAATTGAAGAAAAAGAGGTAAATGATCATTGCAGGTAAAGGAGGGTCCAGCTCTTTTCCTTCTCTCTTTTCTTCTACAAGTATTGTTTCCACTGATTCTGTCTCAGAGGAGCCTTTATCCCGCTGATGTCTAAACCATGCGTATGTGTGTCATCTCTTAGACGTGGCGGTGGGCTGTCCGTTCGGAGGCGAGGAGCGTGGAGGCAGAGTATTGATCTTTAATGGTAACCAAGCCGTAGCCACGCAAGGCCTGACACTGAGCCAAGAGCTAAGAGCAGCCGGGACCCCCAGTAGCAGCTTGCCTGGATATGGATTTACTCTAAGAGGGGGCCAAGACCTGGACAACAATCAGTATCCCGGTAAATACTCTCACTCAACAGATCAATCCTTCTCGTCTCAACTCCCCATGTTCTAAACAAAATTCTTTCTCAGGCTTGCATTCCTTCACTTTTCCACTTTCCTTCCAACTCCTCTCATTACAGCCTCCCTCCTCTTCATTCTTGACCTCCACATTTCATGCCCCCCCTTCCCCCCCCCCCCCCACCCCCCCCCCCCCCCCGTGCTCTTCTCCACTCCCATCCCCATGTTTTCCTGTATTGCTTTCCTCCTCTACTCTGGTAAAGTCATCAGTCAGAAGAAGGGGATGAGTGCCAATGAACTGCTGCATCATCCCTTCTCCGCATGTTCAGTCTGCCAGACAGTCGAGCTTTGGCCCATATCCCTAAAACCTAAAACCTAAAACCTAAACCCTGCAGCATTCAATCAAATTGCATGCAGAAAAATCCACACCGTATGTGCCATTACTTTACTGAACACCTTCAAGTTCTGACTATACAAAACGTATTAGAAACCTCATAACAATCATAAAAGACCAGAAAGTACAAAGCTGCAAAGCTGTTTATGTACACGAGTTTTTAGTACAGAAGAAAATCTATTTGAAACAAAGCAGGTCTGTAAAACCATTGTTTCAATACCTCATGTTCTCCCTAATTTAGAGCCACTCTGCCCTCAGCATTACTTTTGCTTTGTGCTTATACAGAGTAGGCTGAAAAAGAGAATTATTTTAGTTTCACCTATTATTTTCTTTGCCCCCACTCCCTTTCCTTTTCATTCTGCTATAATAACATATTCTTCATTCCACAAACAGGACATCAAGGGACACACACAGGAGAACACACAAGTTCACATGCCTGGCTTGTGATCACTTTCTGGCAGCTAGAGAGTGTGTTGAGCGTGTGCCAGGCTCCAGGTCAAAGCTAGACCCTGTGCAGACCCACTGCAAATCAAAGACCCCGAATTAAAAACATTGTACTGTAAATACACACACAGGGGTTACAGGTTGAAACGTAGGCTTGTGGAGGAGGAAGTGTAGTAGAAACTCATGGGTGGCATAGATCTCAGCCAACACACACACACACACCCATCATCATATAAACACACACACAAAAGAACATGCAGCACTTGTGTCGTCTGTCATTAGAGAGCTGGCTGACGGAAGTGAAACACACACGCGCGCACACACACACACACACACACACACACACACACACACGTACAGAGTGTCGTTAGCAGGGTAGTAAAGTCACACTGTTCAAAGGACCCAGAGATGTTTGATCAGTATTATGAGAGGACTGCACAGGCGTCTGGGAGGCCCGCTCAATCCGCCATATGCT